>NW_004949134.1:1524790-1535315 GCF_000317375.1 Microtus ochrogaster | reverse complement strand
GCCTGGATATGGGAAGTAGACAAGATTGCAGGGCAAAACCTGGGAACTTGGGGATGAGGTGGCATGGGGCTAAGGGGAAATGAGGTGAGAAACGTGAGAAGGGGAGAATGCGGGAGCCTGGGGGATGATGGGGGTTGTGCTAGATATAAAGAGAATTCTTCCTTTATAAATTTACATATTTAAATTATGTACCTGACCAATTATGAAAGGAAGAACCCGTTACAGGAATTTATAGAGTCTTAAGCTCAGCTTATTTAAAAACAAACTAGTAATATATGCTTATATGTTTCTATTTGTTTATATATATTATAATTCATATATAACATATATTATATATACACACACATATACATATACATACAAAAAACATAGGTATATGTAAGGTGTGTGTGTATGAAAGTATACATATTGTCTTCTGCAGCATCCAGTAAATGGAAGTAATTTCATTTAATATCCTAAAGACATTAACAAAGTTACTTGCAAACAAATAAAAAAGAACAATGAAAAAAGGATAGTACAATTTTCCATGAATAGTATTTAAATTTAGATTTAAATATTTTGGTAGTTTCTTTTGTAGTTGTATCATCTCACACAAATATCTAACTTTAATCAAAACATAATCATTTTCCTTTCTTTGCTTTCATTATAGTCTGTTTATATCTTTATTTTCCCCTTGATACACATCTACTGCTCCTTATAGCCATGCCACTTAAAGTCAGAACACATTAGTAACTGAGTGTGTATACTTGCTATTTCCTCCTATGTGATCTTTTTTAAGTATCACAGGCCCATTCTCAGATAGAGAGTTTTATCTCCTTTTAGAAATATGATGAAATATTGGCTTTTCTACATCCTGCTTTTAGCACTCAATATTAGCACATGGGAATCTGTATATGTTAACAGAGATGGCACAGATTTCTTGTTTTTTTTTCTTCTATAGCCACACTTTTGCCTTAAAAGGTTCATAATATCCCTTAATGAAAGGCCACATTTCATTTTGTTTTTATATTATTTCTATAGGTATGTCTTAGACTTTTACAATATAAATACAATATAAACATCTTTAAACATGTGTGTTTAAATAATTCTGTATCTTTGGGAGAGATTCCAAAGTGTGCCAATGTTTGGATAAAGGTTTTGACTCCTTTAAACAAAAATCATACCATTTCTGTTTCTACAAATATGTGGAGACATTTTCTTACATGGCATACAAGCAAGATGTGAGAGATTTATAATTTTTATCCTTGTGAGATTGTTATTTTGAATTTGGCTCATATCTTATATATAAACATATTTAATGATAAATCTCTTGTACTTTAATTTTTCTCTTCTATAAATGATGTGCTTGAGATATTTTTCCCATTTTTAAAAATTTTTTGATTGTTTCTTATCAATTTGAAAATGCATTTTGTATGTCACAGATATAAACAGTATGTGTTTTCATTATCTAAAATTATTTTTCAATTCTTTCATTTAATTCCACACTGGCCTTTTAACTCAGGCTTATTATTAACTAGCTCTTAAATCTTAAATGAAACTACTTCTATTATTTTATATTCTACCACGAGGCTTGTGACTTGTTACCTCACACCTTGCTTCTCAGGCAGCTGCTGACATCCTCCCTGACTCCACTTTCTTTCCCCTTGTATCCAGTTTGACTTTCACATCTAGATATATTCTGTCTTATAACAGACCAAAACAGGTTCTTCATTAACCAGCGGTAATAAAACATATTCATAACCCACAGATGGGCATCTCACATCATCTCTTCTTTTCATTCTAATTACAAAAGAAGATTTTAACTTTAACATAGTAAAATTACATATAGAAAAACAGTTATAAAGCAGAAATTACAGTTACAATCTTTAATATATTTGTACTTGGCAAAATTAAAAAAAATACTCTATCATTTATCCTATCTTTGTGAGTCTATTTTTTATTTTTTTAAATTTATTTAAACTTTTTTTTCCAAACTCCCACTCCCTCCCCTCTTCCCACGTCCCTCCCTCTCCCTCTATAGACCTTCTCACCCCACCACCTCCAATCCTAAGAGAGGGCCATGCACCCCACCCTGTAGAAAGTCCCAGGCCCTCCCTACTACATCTAGGTTGAGCAAAGTTTACATCCATAGGGAATAGCATCCCAAGAAGCTGGTACATGCAATAGAGACAAATCCCAGTGTCATCATTAGTGGCCTCTCAGTCTGCCCCAACTGTCAACTCTCTTTAAAGAGGCTTGGTTGTTCTCATGCTCATTCACTCCCAGTCCTGTTGGAGTTGGTGAGCTACCATTAGCTCAAGCGAACTGTCTCAGTGGATGAACCCCTCATGGTCTCACTCTTCCACTCTTCAACTGGTACTTGGGAGCTTAGTCCAGTGCTCCAATGTGGGTCATTGCCCCTGTTATTTAGTGGACAAAGTTCTATGGTGATATGTAAAGTAATCAGTCTGACTAGAGGGTAAGGCCAGTTCAGACACACTCTCCTCTATTGCTTAGGGTCCTAGCTGGAGTCATCCCTGTGGATTCTTGGGCATTTTTCTGGATCCAGGATTCTTTTGTGGATTCTTGGGCATTTTTCTAGATCCAGGGTTCTTTCTAACTCCATAATGGCTTTCTCAATCAAGATATCTTTTTTCTTGCCCTCATAGCTTCATATCTAATTGATCTTTTATCATATCTAAGAAAATCTATAATTATAACTATCTAGTCTTCAACTCCATCAAAGACCACAGAAGGATGCAATATTACCTTAGGAAGCAGGAAGTACATTGCAAGCAACTTCCAAAACTCTAACATGACAGAGATATCTGGCTGCATGGATAGCCACCCAAAATTCTGTAACTTTGGTGCATCTATTTCATCCTATATGCAGAGAGTTTATGGAAGATTTTTCAATGAAACAGGAACTCTGAAGGACTGTTCCACCTATTTTGGTAAATTTCATCAATTGTTTTCTTTAGTGTCCTGCAGAATGTCTGACAGACTTTTTCATGAAGCAGAAACGCTGAAGAATTGCCTCACCTTCTTTTGTAAAGTTTGGTAGTCATTTTCCTGTGGGTCCTGCATGTTCAATTTAATATGTTTGGATCCAGTAAGATCCCCGAGAGGACTCCATGGTAATTAATGCCATAGGTAATCGAATATTAGCTTCACGGCAATTGCTGAGACTATGTAGCTTCACAGACTACTACAGCCAATATTTAATGATAATTTTAATTTTTTTCAGGATCCCTATATTACCAGTGCTCCAAATCACTAGGAACTAGTATAGAAAAATAGAACCAAATTCCCCAAATATTGCTCATTGTAGCAGAGCCTGCTCGTTCATTCCCTAGCCATGCAGACCTGATTAATCATACAGAAACTATATTAATTACAACGCTGCTTAGTTTTTTAGCTCAGGCTTCTTATTAAGTAATTTTTACATCTTAATGCTGGAACTTACTTTTAGCAGCTACATGGCATCTGCTTGACTCCACCTATTCTCTCTCTCTCTCTCTCTCTCTCTCTCTCTCTCCCCCCCTCTCTCTCTCTGTCTCTCTCTGTCTCTCTCTGTCTCTCTCTCTGTCTCTGTCTCTCTCTCTGTCTCTCTCTCTATATATATATATGTGTGTGTGTGTGTGTGTGTGTGTGTGTGTGTGTGTGTGTGTATCTGCCTGGCTTTACTCTGCTAAGCCATTGGCTAAAACAACTTTTTTATTAACCAATAATACTGAAATATATTCACAGCATACAGAGGGGAATCCCACATTAGTTCATAAGTGCTTCTTTTCATTTAAAGGGGGTTAGATATAAATGGTTAATGGTCATAATCAATCTCTTTTTAAAGAAAAAAGAGGGATGCAATATAGAAATGATATAATGGTAGATTATTAAATCTTTCATTTAAAAAACAGCTGTAAGTCTCAATATACTTTAAATTGATATGAATTTTGGTTTATTGATACAAATTTAAGGTGAACTTATTACACTATATGTATATTGATACTCTTGATTAATTTATAATGTTTATGCATTCATTTTATGATGTAATGTATAGTTAAGAAATCTAAATTAAGAGTCATATGAAGTAGTCAATCATAATCATATTAGTTAGGTTAATTCTAGGTATTCAGAGATCTATTTCAGAGGGCTTGGTAATCTTCAAACACTTCAAAGATGTGCAGAATATGGCATTCAAAATACACTAAGAACTTAGACTTTTCCCAACAGTGAGAAATGTCTGCTCCTGGCATCACCACTTTACTTCAAGAGGGTGATGGGCATAGAAAAAGATCCTTATAGAGTTTGCTTTCAATGTGGCAAGACTAACCATTGGGGCAAGAAACTGTTCTTCCCTGGACTTCTCATGATAACATTTTGAGATTGCTGCTGCTTGATAGAGATGTGGCATTGAATTGTGAATACCCCTAAATCAGAAGGCCTGGCATCTGCTAATGAGTCTCTAAGTTAGAATTTGATAGATTCTAACAGTCAGCAGTTCTTGGCTTCAATTTTCTTAAAAATCAAATAAGGAAGATTAATCCAATTATCTCCAATGCCCTTTCTAGTCCTCATGTATGGCAACACACTGTCAAATCTACTGTCCTAGGCAGTTGTGTATCATTGTGTTCTGTCAAAGTGATAAAATCTTTCTTGCAGAATAGGGTGGAAGGGATTCGGGAAGGATGCAATGAATATGAATAGCTAGGAATGCTTGATGTAGTCAATCAGAGATAAAAGTAAAAGGTATTATTTTTCATATCGTGTCATTTCTGTGCCTTCATGTTTTTCTTGTCCAATTACTAACAAGGTATTTTGTCACTATTGCACCATTATGTGCCATGCAGGTACTTGCTGTGGTTCCTATAAATTGGTGTTGTAGCTTGGTAGGACTATTACTTGCTTCCCTCCCATGAAAGCTTGCATAGCACCTTCAGGTACTGTGCAAGCTAGTCCTCAGGAGGATGCTAGCAAGTCATAACTAGCACAGGTGCTCTGGCTCTTTTTTATTTTTTTATTTATTGATTGATTGATTTTAATTGAGCTCTACATTTTTCTTTGCTCCTCTTCCTGCCTCCCCTTTCCTCTTTAACCCTCTCCCAAGGTCCCCATGTTCCCAATTTACTCAGTAGATCTTGCCTTTTTCTACTACCCATGTAGATTAGATCTATGCATGTCTCTCTTTGGGTCCTCTTTGTTGCTGGGGCTCTTTTGTTCAAAGTGCATGGAGTCTTCAGTTGTAAGTACCTTCAGGCCCTGGGAGGCAATCTAGGCCAACAGTAATAGCTTATATTGTTCTGAGAGTTAACTTGGACTCTCCTGATAATGTACTCAAAAGGTTTTTTTTTTAATTCCTGATATTTGGAATTTTGTTAGACAGTTGATGGCTCTTGGGAGGAGTTTTGTAAATCCAAGTTTTATAACTTCACTTGTACTATATATGTATATGTATACATATTACCTTATATGTATTGTATGTAATTTGGGATAAATATATAATAATATGATTCTATATAGCTTTTTCAAAATCCTTAGGGTAATTTTACTTTCCCTCTTCTCTGTCTGTATTGAACGTCTCCCTCCAATATTAAAGCACAGCTTCATTTTACCCAATTTTCCTTATAAATCTCTTATGTGCTGCTCTTTACTTATAGTGCACCACTATGTTGTTGGTCTCTTATTAATTTCCTGGTTTCTATGATTCCTCCAAGCTATATTTATCTATGTCTCAAGAGTTGGATCCAGGAATCACAGAAAAGAGATAACATGCACTGTTGGATCCAGGAATCACAGATAAGAGATAACATGCACTGTTTTTCTTTCTGAGTCTGAGTTACTTCACTCACTATTAACTTTCTACCTCCATATTTCATTATTTATTTTTTCTTTACAGCTGAATAGTATTTCATAGTGTGTAAGAATCACATTTTCATTATGTATACATTAGTTGAAGCACCTTTAGGTTGTTCCTATTTCCTAGCTATAAATAATAAACTAGCAATAAACTAGAGAGTAGCAATAAACATGGCTGAGCAAGTATCTGTGGAATAGGATATCAAGCTCTTTGAGCACATAAGCAATGACTGATGTATCTGAGTCATATGGTAAGTTTATTTTTAGTTTTCAAGAATTCTCCAGACTGATTTCTAGAGAGACTAGATCACTTTGCATTCCCACCACTAACAAATGAGGGTTCCCTTTCCGCTATATTCTCTTACACTTGTTATTAGCTGTTTTGTTGATCTTTGCCATTCTCATGGTGCTTAGATAGAATCTCAAAGCTGTTTTGATTTGAATTTCCCGAATTTATAGGAATGAAAAATATTTTGAGGTATTCTTAGCCAGTTTAAATTCCTCTTTTGGGAATTCTTTGTTTCAACATATAGGGCATTTTCTGAATGGATCATTTTTCTTCTGGACTCTATTTTTTGAGTTCTTTATACATTTTGTAATTAATACTTTGTCAGATATAAAGCCAGTGATGATTTCCTTCCCTTGTGTGGACTTTCTCCTTCCATTGAATGTGTCTTTATCCATGCAGAAGCTGAGTTTTGTTAGGCTGAACGTGGAAATTGTTGACTTTAATTTTTGCACAAACGGAGTCTTATATTTTCTCCTAGCAGCATCAATGTTTCAGGTTTTAGATTTAAGTCTGATCTGAACATTTGAAGATTGTTTTTGTGAGAAGTGACAGATACGGTTTTAATTGCATTCATCCACTTGTGGATACAGGGTTTCTGAGCACTATTTGTTGAAGGTGCTGTCTTTTCTTCAGTGTTTATTTTTGAAATCTTTATCAAATATCAGAAGGTTATAGTTATGTGTACTCAGGTTATGTTTTACTATTTTGCTCCATTGATCCACATATCAGTTTTTGTGCCATTACTATGCTGTTTTTATCATCACCATTATTATTAGTAGTATTAGTATTATTACAGTTCTTTAATATATCTTAGGGTCTGATATGGGTATCCCCCCAGTATCACTTTTTTTGCTAAGTATTATTTCAGCTATCTGAAAATATCTGAGGTCTTTTGTAGTTCCAAATAAATGTTCAAGTACTTTTCTCTATTTCAATAAAGAATAAGATAGGGATTTTCATTGGATTTCAATAAATCTGTAGATTACTTTTGGTGGAAACTTTATTTTTATAATTTTCATCCAACCAATCAATGATCATAGGATGCCTGTCTATTTTCTATTTTTTCTCTATTTCTTTTTTAAAACTTTGAAGTTTTCATTGTAAAGGTCTTTCACCTCCTTTGTTAGGTTTATTCCAAGATAATTTGTTTACCTTTTGCCTATTGTAAATGGAAGTAGGTCCATGATCTCTTTATCAGAGTGATTGTTGCTGGTTTATAGTAAGGCTGTTGATTTTTATAAGTTGATTTTATATCCTGCCACTTTGCTGAAATTGCTGATCACTTCTAAAAAATTTCTGGAAGAATTTTTGGGACCTCTTGTACACAATATATGAACTGCAAATGTGGATAGTTTGAGTTCTTTTCCTACTTTTATAGCTGTAATGTCATTTATAATGTCATTTTTAACGATCAATTGTATAAATGTACCACATTTTCTTTATCCATTATTCTATTGAAAGGCATCTAGGTTATTTCCAGGTTCTGGCTATTGTGAATAAAGCTGCTATGAACATAGTTGTGCAAGTATCCTTATGGTAGAATGGAATACCTTTTGACTATATGCCTAAGAGTTGTATATATGGATCTTGAGGTAGATCAATTCTCAATTTTCTGAGAAGCCACCATATTGATTTCCATAGTGGCAATAAACATTTGCACTCCCACCAATCATGGAGGAGTGTTCCTCCTGCTCCACATTCTTGACAGCATGAGCTATCACTTTTGTTATTGATCTTAGATATTCTGACAGATGTAAGATGGAATCTGAAAGTTGCTTTGATTTGCAATCCCTTGATGAATAAAGGTGCTGAGCATTTCCTTAAGTGTTTCTGACCTATTTGAGATTTCTCTACTGAGAATTCTGTTTAGATCTGTATCCTATTTTTTAATGCAATTAATTAGTTTGTTGATGACTAGTTTCTTGAGTTCTTTATAGTTTTGTTATATTAGTCCTTTATTAGATATGTCATTGGTGAAAATATTTTCCCATTCTATAGGCTATTGTTTTGTTTTACTGACAGTTTCTTTTGTCTTACAGAAGTGTTTCCGTTTCCATTAAGTAATTGTCAATCTTCATGCCTCAGCTATTGGTATTCTGTACAGGAAGTTGTCTTCTGTTTCAATGTGTTCAAGGCTATTGCCTACTTCCTCTTTATCAGGTTCAGTGTGTCTGGTTGTATGTTGAAGTTTTTGATCCATTTGGGTAGAGTTTTGTGTTGGGTTATAAATTTGGATCTAATGCATTCTTCTAATACAGACATCCAATTATAACAGTATGAATTTTAAGACAATTTTTTATTGAGTATTTCTGGCTTCTTTATCAAAAATACAATGTCCGTAGGTGTATGGATTTATGTCTGTGTCTTCAATTCAATTCTGTATGTCTGTTTTACGCTAATGTCATGTGGGATTTTGTTAGTATTGCCATGTAGTGCAGCTTGAAATCAGGGATGGTGGTCCCTCTGGAAATTCTCATACTGATCTGGATTGTTTTAAATATAATGTTTTTTCCTCCATATGAAGATGAATATTGCTCTTTCAAGGTCTGTAAAGAATTGTGTTAGAATTTTGATGGAATTTCATTGAATCTGTAGACTACTTTTGGTAAAATGTCCATTTTTACTATGTTGATTTAACTCCTTAATAAGCATGGGAGATCGTTCCATCTTCTGATATATTCTTCAATTTCATTCTTTAAATAGTTAAAATTTTGTCATGCAAGTCTTTTACATGCTTTGTTATTGTTACTCCTAAATATTTCTTATAGTTTGTCAGTATTGAGAAAGGTGGTGTTTCCCTGATTATTTTTTCAGCCCATTTATTTTTTGTATGTAGAAGAACTACAGATTTTTCTTTTAGATAATATTGTATCCAGCCACTTCAATAAAGGTTTTAATTATCGGTAGGAGCTCTTGATAGAATTTTTGGAGTAGCTTATGTGTGCTATGGTATCATCTGAAAATAGTGATTCTTTGATTTCTTTTTTCAAATTGTATCCCCTTGATGTCCTTCAATTGTCCTACTGCTTCCACTATAACTTCAAGAATTCTATTGAGTAGGTATGGAGAGAATGGTTAACCTTGTCTTGTTCCTGACTTTGGTGGGAATTGCTTTGAGTTTCTCTCCATTTAGTCTGATGTATACTATAACCTTGCTGTAAATTGCCATTATTATATTTCAGTATGTCCCTCATTTCTTCAAGAATTTTATCATGAAGGGATGTTGGTTTTTCTCAAAGGGTATTTACGCACCTAATGAGATGATCATGATTTTTTTCTTTCAGTTTGTTTGTATTTTGGATTACATGGACTAATTTTTGTATGTTTTATCATCCCTGCATCTCTGAGATAAAGGCTACTCGATCATGATCAATGATCTTTTATGAGTTCTTGGATTCAGTTTTAAAATATTTTGTTCAGCATTTTTGCATCTATGCTCATGAGGGATTTTGGTCTGTAATTTTCTTTATTTGTTGAGTCTTTGTGTGGTTTGGGTATCAGGGTGATGATGGCCTCATGAAATGAATTTTACAGTGTTCTTTCTGTTTCTGTTTTTTTTTTTTGTGGAATAATTTGAAGACGATTGGCATTTTATCTTTATAATTATTTTAGAATTCTGTGCTAAAACAGTCTGGCCTTGGACTTATTTTGGGAGGAGACTTTTAATGCATACTTATATTTTCTCAGGTGTTATAGGCCTATTTAAATTGATTATCTGGTCTTGATTTAACTTTGGTAAGCAGCATCTTATGAAGAAAATCACTCTTTTAAATTTTTCCATTTTGTGGAGTACATGTTTTAAATGTACTATGAGTCTTTAAATGTGCTTTATGAGTCTATGAATTTCCTAGGTGTTTGCTGTTATGTTCCCATTTTTCGTTAGTTTTTTTTTTTTTAATTTGGATACTCTCTCTGTTTTTTAGTTAGTTTGGATAAGGATTTGTGTATCTTGTTAATTTTTCTCAATAAACCAACTCTTTGTTTCATTGATTCTTTGTATTGTTCTTTTGTTTCTATTTTAATGGTTTAAGGCCAGACTTTGATTACTTCCTGCTGTCTACTCCTCATGGGTGTGTTTACTTCTTTTTGTTCTAGAGTTTTCATATATGAAGTTAGGTTGCTAGTATGAGACATCTCCATTTTTATATAAGCACTTAATGCTATGAATTTTCTGCTTATCATAGCTTTCATGTGTTCCATAAGTTTGGGTATGCTGTGTATTCATTTCTATTGAATTATAGAATGTCTTTAATTTCTTTATTTCTTTCTTGACCAGGTGGTAACTCAGTAGATAGTTGTTTAGTTTCCATGATTTGTAGACTTTCTGTTGTTTTTGTTGTTGAAATCCACTTTTAAATTTAATTTTAATTCACTTGTGTCTGTTTGTACTTGTGACACAGT
>NW_004949134.1:1503796-1524145 GCF_000317375.1 Microtus ochrogaster | reverse complement strand
TCTGAAGGGATGGATTGTATAGCATATAGATATTGTTTAAATTTGACACTGTCATGAAATACATTGCTATCTCCATGTGTGGTGATTAAAAGTGTCAGTATAGTAGTCTGTGCTGGCATCTGTGGTCTCTTAGAGACTGCAGGACATCTTTCCAGCTCTTCTGGCCTTTATAATATCCATCAAGAAGTCTTGTATAGTGCTAACAATTACATTTTATATGTTCCTTGCACTTTTCTCCTTGCAGCATTTAATATTATTTCTTATTTCTGTATGTTTAGTGTGGAGAAGGGACTTTCTTTTCTGTTCCAATCTATTTGCTGTTCTATATGCTTCTTGTACTGTATAGGCATGTGGTTTTTATTTATTTATTTTTAATTTTATATACTACCCCATTTTTCCCTCCCTCCCCTTCTCCCTTCCCTACCTATTTTCATCCCATCCCCCCATCCACTCCTCAAAGGAGGTAGGACCTCACTTTGGGAGTCAACCAAATCTGATATACCAAGTTGAGGCAGTACTAAGCCCCTCCCTGGTGTATCAGGGCTGAGCAAGGTATCCAAACATAGGGAATGGGCTACAAAAAGCCTGTTCAAAGCATCTCCTTTAGATTAAGAAAACTTTAATCTATTATTTTGTTGAAAATACTTTCTAGGCCTCTAAGTATTCTTATCTTCAACACCTGAGATTCTCTCTTCCATCTCTTGTATCCTGTTGTAGATGCTCACATCTATAGTTCCTGCTTGCTTGCAGAGATTTTCCATCTCCCGGATTCCCTCAGTTTGTGTTTACTGTTTCTATTTCCCTTTTCAAGTCTTGATCAATTTTGTTTTCTTCAATTTTTTTCCTCCCCTGGGTTTTTTTTTAAAGGGATTTACTCATTTTCTCTAATTTTTGTTTGTATTTCTTTGCTTTCTTCAATGGATTTATTTGCTTTTTATTTAAGGATCTTCCAATGTTATCTTCATAAAGTTGGTTTTCAGGTATTTTTTCTTGTGTTTCAACTGGATTGGGATATTCAGGTTTTACTGGAGTAAGACAATTGTCCTTTGGTTGTTACATATTGTCCAAGCAGTTGTTGATTGTGTTTTGATGATGGCGTCTAGGCACCTGGGTTTTTGGTGATGATATATCTAGGAGCATATTTCTGAACTTTTTTATTTGTTGGATGGTTATTTTGTTCTTTGGTTTCTGTTTCTTCTGTGATCTTGTGGCCAGTGTGGCTTGTGTTTGAGCAGGGGTCTTCTCCTGAATTGGAGGCCGGGCTTCTGGTGGCTGACATAGCCTCTTGTTGATCAGGGGTGGTGGGTATCTGCCCAAGTTAGGGGATAAAATTCTTTGGGCCTGCATGGCCTCTGATTCAGCACAGGGTGTCTGCCAGAATTGGGGATTGGTCTTCTGACAAGTGTGGCCTGAGTTTGGACAGTGTGTGTCTGCTAGAGTTGGGGACTGTTCTTCTGGTATGTGTCACCTGTCATTGGGTATGGAGTGTTTGCTTGAGAAAACCAAGAGAATGGGAAGGTATGAGGGTGGGCTACCTATCTGCTCTTCTAGAAGGAGTGCCATGTATTTGGGCAAAGGGTATCTGCTGAAGTTGGGGGATGCTGGGGCTCTCTTTTAAATGTATGTGTTCTTTGCAATTTGTATTTTATTCCTTATAATTTGTTTGTTATCTAACCTATGTTTATTCATCCCTTCATTTTATAAGTATCACTTCCTGAATTGTTTCTAGGGTTGGTATGTTGGTTATCAAATATTTTAGGTAGTTTTTGTCATGTTTTTTCTTTCCCCATCAACTATTGCAGAAAATTTTGTGGGCACAGCAGTCTAAGTTGACAGATATTTAGTCTGCTTTTAGAACTTGAGGTACATTATCCTAGACGCTTCATGCTGTCAGAGTTCCCATACAGAAATTATTGGCTATTCTGTTGAATTTTACTTCATTTATGACATATGAATTTTCTTTTGCAGCTTTCAATACTATTCTGTTGTTCAGCATGTTTACCGTTTTAACAGTGATGTGCCATGGGGAGTTTTTTCCCTGTTGTTGTCTTTTTGGTGTTCTTTTTCTTTACCTATTTATGTAGATATACCTTTCATTTGTTTGGGTAAGTTTTCTTTCTCTGTTCTTGCCTAAGAATTGGACTATGACATTGACCTGGGATTCTTATCTCTTATCTATGCCTATAATTTAAAGATTTGATATTTTCATGGTGTTCCACAGTTCCCGTATGTTCTTTTTAAATATTTTTTAAACTCTTAGCTTATATTGTCTAGTCTCTCTACTTTATCTTGTATTCCTGGTATTTCATCTTTTTGAGTCACTATACTTGTAAGGCTTGAGTTTTTTAGTTGCGTTGTTGAGTTTTTCAATTCCATGTTTATGTTTGAGTTATGTTACATACTTCTATTCTTTATTGAATTTGGTTTTCAGATCCTCTATTATGTTTGCCATTTCATTTAACCTTAATGCTTGTATTTGGGGGAGGCATTACTAAAGCATTTATTGTCTTTGAGTTCATTCATTAAATTTCTTGAGCTGTTCATTTGTGTCTTCTTTAAATTTCTTGAATTATTTGATGAAGTTTATTACTGCTTTTTTAAAGTTCTACATCCTGGGTTCCATCTACATATTTCTCAGCCGAGAACATTTCTACAGAACTGGTGAATTTGCATGTATGTATGAGAGACATACTGTATTGTTTTTTTTTTTTTTTTTTTTTTTTTTTTTTTTTTTTTTGACACCAGGACATGTGGGCTTCTTATTTTGTTGTCTAAGGTAGACATAGCTAGCTGGATTGGAGATACAGGATAGGTCCTCTGACATGAGTTAGGTCTAGTCAGAGCACAAAATGTATGCTTCTGGCTGGGTTTGGAGGATGAATCTGGTACAAGAAGCAAAGAGGTTGATGGTAGCAGGTAGCTATGCATAAAGCAGTTTGTGGGAAGCTCTGATGGGGAGTATCTATATTTCTGCCTCACATGGGCTGGGAAGAGGATCTCTAATAAGTACTGACACAGAGTCTGGTGAGTTCAATAACTGTGGGAAATGGTTGCAATCCCTCAGCTGTAATTTTTTTTCTTGGGCTTTCATCATTATACAGACATTTCTTACTGATACATTATATGAATTATGATGATGGAACACAAGTTTGAAAATTCATGAAAAAGTTGACTTATTCAAAGTTTATTATTACAATATGTGCAGATTATCTAATAATAGTGGTAATTTTTAAGTATTTAAAATCATTATTTTTTTAACTTTTATTCAATTTACATACCAAACACAGTTCCCCTCCCTCCTATCCTCCTGTTCTCCTCCCCTCCTCCCACCTCCATCCATTCCCCAGAAAGACTAAGGACTGCCATGGGGAGTCAACAAAGCCTGCCACATCAAGATGAGGCAGGATCAATCTTCCCCACCATACCTGCATCACGGCTGGGCAAGGCATCCCACTATAGGGAATGGGTTACAAAAAGCCAGCTCATGCATCAGGGATATATTCTTGTCCCACTGTCAGGGGCCCCACAAACAGTCCAAGCCACACAACTGTCACCCACATTCAGGAAGCCTAGTTTGGTCCCATGCAGGCTTCACACGTGTCGGTTCAGGGTTCATGAGGTTCCATGAGCTCAGGTCAACTGTCCTTGTCATGATCTTGAATCCCCTTGCTCCTATAATCCCTCCTCTCTCTCATCAACTGGACTCTCAGTGATTAGTCCGGTGCTTGACTATGGATCTCTGCATCTGCTTCCATCAGTTACTGGATGGAGGTTCTATGAAACAGTTAGAGTAGTTAGCAATCTGATTATTGTAGTTCAATTCAGGCACTCTCTTGACTATTGCTTTGAGAAATCAGTGTGGTGGTTTCTCAGAAAATTGGGAATCAACTTACCTCAGGACCCAGCAATACCACTCTGGGAAAAACGTGTTATGTACTCACTCATAAGTGGATATTAGACATAAAGCAAAGAATAACTAGCCTATAATCCACAATCCCAAAGAAGCTAGGTAACAGTGAGAATCCTAAATGAGATATTCATGGATACTCCTGGGAAGGGGAAACAGACAAGCTCTTCTTAAAAAAAAATTGAGAGAGAGGGAAAGAGAAGGAACGGTGGAAGAAGGAAGAGAGCATGAGGGAACAGGATGCTCAAGAAGGGGGGAAGGGCAGTGAGGGAGAGAAAAGAAAGAGATATCTTGATTGGGGGAGCCATTAGAGGGCTAGTGGGAAATGTGACACTGGAACATTTCAGGAATTCACAAGGATGAACCCAGCTAAGACTCTAAGCAACAGTGGGGATGATGCCTTAACTGGCCTTTCCCTATAATCGGATTGATGACTACCTTAATTGTCATCGTAGAACCTTCAACCAGAAACTGATAGAAGCAAATACAGAGATCTCCAGCAAAGCACTGGGCCAAGCTACCTGAGACCAGTGCAAGAGACAGGAGCAATATATGAGCAAGGGGATCAGATCATGTTGGCGATACCCACAGACCTGAGCTAGTGAGAACTGACTGACTGGTCTGATAGCGGGGGAACCTGCATAGAACCAAACTAGGTCCACTGAATGAGGGAGACAGTTGTGAGGCTTGGGCAGTCTATGGGGCCACTGGAAGTCGGACCAGGATTTATGCCTAGTGCTTGAACTGGCATCTAGGAACACATTCTCTTTGAAGGGATACCTTGATCAGCCTAGATATAGTGGGCAGGGCCTTTGTCTTGCCTTCAAGTGGGGCAGGGCCTTTGTCTTGCCTTCAAGTGGGCAGGGCCTTTGTCTTGCCTTCAAGTGAAGTGTCAGACATTGTTGACTCCCCTTGGGAAGCCTTACCCTTTCAGAGGAGTCATGGAGGTAGAATGGGGGAAAGGGTAGGGTAGGAGGAGTGTAGAGCAGGAGGAGGTAAGGGAGTGGGAAGAGGGATAGCTTTGTAAAATGAGACAAGATTGTATTTAAAAATCTTAATAAAAAAGGAAAGAAAAAATGAAGAGGAAATTAGAGGGCTGGGGGTATAAGTCAATGATAAAGTGTTGCTGTAGTGTGTATAAGGTCCTAAGTTTAATCACCAATACTATAATAAAAAATAAATTATCAAATAATGTCAGTTTTAGACGTTGGTCATATTGTTTTTGGAGATTCTCATTTCCCTTGTATTTTCATAATCTTGTTTCTCATTGGCATAATCTGTGGAGTCATTCTTCTATCTTTTGTCATTATTCATAAGGGCACACACAGTTCTATATCTGACCGTACAACCCACTGAACCAGAGAATTGGTTGCTATCTGAGTTTTATTAGAAATCAGCTACCTCAAAGCTAATAGAACTGTAATTTGGTGACTGTGGTCTTTTAACATTTCAACAGAAAATGCTTATGTTTCCTTTGGTAATATAAAATATCCCTTTATCACTCTCATCAGAATACTGAGTACAAGTTTTCTAGTCAATGTGTCTGCTACCAATTTAAGCTTGGGCATTAGGCTCTCTTAGCTTCATTGATAAGGGTATTGTTTCTAATTCTTGCCACACTAAAAGCATTTATCCGGAGCAGCAATATTCTTAATATACAAATATTTCTTAATAGCTTGATTGGTATAGGTAGACATTTCAACCAAATATTTTCTTTGAACTGAATTGTCTTCACTGTATCAGAGGAGGACTGCAGCCAAGTAAGGTAATTCTTGCCAGACGAAAATGACCCTGGCAGCTGGTTGCTTCATATTCTCTCTTCCTTCTGTTTATTGACACCTCACAACTGAAAAAGGATTTGAGTAACCTTGTCTTGCTGATTGCTATCTACTGCTAGTGAAACATATTTAGTGATGTTGCCACATATTTATAGATAGTTGTCACCAGCTATCTATAAGCCATATGCAAATGATGAACAGAGGGATAGATGAGTCAACCAAAGTTCATGATTCTACTAGGAGTCAGAAACTTAAAATTGTTTGAAGGCAATGCAGTTAAAAATATGTGAATTATATTAGGTCACCATAATCTTACCTGCATTCACTTTATCCATTCTCTCCAAATTGAGGGATCTAATACAACTATACAAATGGAAAGATGAGTGTCTTGGGTCTCTAAAATTCAGATCTGGAATAGTTTTTATTGGGAGTGATATTAATTTTTCAATTTTATCAATGAAAGGGAAATTAATACTATTTCATTTATTGCTAAGGGTAGATATCTTGAGAAAAGTAAGTCTTATTTAAAAGAAGACTGAAGTTCTGCATTTACTTAATTGACTATCAAAGGAAGAGCATGAGATTTTTTAATGGTTAATTTTCTGGGATTCTATTTACTGATTAATAACAATATAATGTTCCTCTAAGTATGGTGGTATATACCTTTATTCCCAGCACTCAGGAGGCAGAGGCAGGCACATCTCTGTAAGCTTGAGGACAGCCTGATTTGCAAAGAGTTCCAGGACAGCCACAATTACATAAAGATATCTTTTCTTAAAACAACGCAATCCAATATACTGTTCTACAATCGAGATACTGACACAGAACTACTTAATTTACAGAATATAGTGTAAAGTTTATGTCTAGACTATTATACTTTTAAAGTAATGTATAGTAATGATACTTATAGTTTTCAGATACTTTACATATGAAAGTCATTTTGTTCTTACATCATTTGTATGATGTAGGTAGTATCATTATCCCTTATTTTATAGATAAATAAAATAAAACCTAAGGAAAGTAAAGCATAAAGAAATTAAGTAGTTTATGATAAGATAGTTGAGAATTTAATCTCCAATCTTCTTGTAGTTTGCTACTCAAACATTAAGTGCTAATCCAGATAAGATCAGGCTAATAGTGAATTTATTTTATGTAATTTAGAACTTATTTCCAGTGAATGCCCTGATGAGCAAGTGGCACTCGTGAAAATGGTGTGTACTTGCTAAATAGTTATTTGATCTAAGAATAAATTAATGGATGGAACATATGTACAAAATGGCCACCATTGCTTTAATATTCTGTAGGAGGCAGATATATTCTGTAATGTACAGATTATAGATCAATTTTCATATTTGAATATGATTAATTATGAGAGTACTGTAAAGCTGCTTTGGAAAATACATCTAGCAACATATTTCAAGTGTCTTGATCTAAGAGGAAAATTAAATGAATTTTATTGAGTTTTTTTAACAATAGAGGTGTATATGCCTAAGGAGAAAAGTCCATGTGTCTATGAATGACTTAGAACTTTTGTTGATACCTTGTCCAACAGATGGTTCATGTGAGCAGAGACTTACCACCAAACTATTTAATCCTTATAGCTTTATCTGTGTCTTTTAATGTACAAAACCCAGTTCCCAAATCTGGTGATATCATTGAGAGAATTTTCTACAGAAAACATGCACAATGGAAAATGTGGGAGGAGAATTTTAGGAGAGTTGGAAAAGGAAGAGGATTAAAGAAAAATGTCATACTCCAATGAATATGAAATTCATAGAATGTTTTGAACATTTTAAGTAAGTCAAGCACATAAAGCAGTGTTCCTGCTTAAACAAATACTCCATGCTTATGTCTGCCTTAGGAGCATATGACTTTGAGGACTGGTGCTGGAGAAGTTCTAACTGCAGGGATGATCTTTGTGATGTGCTATATTTTTATCAGCACTTAGATTGTAGATAATTCCTCTAAGTAATATTGGCTTAGATTCCATGCTATTTCCGTTTGTCTTTTTGTGGGGATGTTGTGTACTTTATACTGTTCAAAGTATGATTCACGGAGAGTATTATCTTCAGATACATAGTTTCTAGATTGTTGTAAGCAAAGATTGTATTCATAGGTTATACATAATAGAAAATAAAATAGAATTAAAAACAATTTTAAAACGTTTAAAATGTATATCACAAAATTGCTTTAGAAGGTTATCATAGTACAGTTGCACAGATGTGAAGACACGTAACTGGTACTTCAAACTTTAAGAAAATTTTCAATACAACTGACAGATTTTCCAAAGGAAGAAAGTCCAACACATCAAGAAACTATTGACCTTTTCAAGTAATCATTTCTGTGGAGCTCTAACAAAGAAACTATTTCAAATGCAATAGTTTCATCATGTAGAGAATAGATGCCTCCCTAAATCGTTGTTAATGAAAAGAAAGTTAGAAGGCTTTCTACTTTATACTGAAATGCAATGAATTTCAGTAAATTAAAAAGATATCTCCTTGTCATTATTAGTTTAGAAGTGGTAATCAGAGGCACACTGTCCATCATTTTGAAAGCATTTGATATTTTTGTATCACATTAAACTTATTTATTTTTTTCTAGTTATGTATAGTGATTTTCTTACCAAAAATAAAAAAGAAGCTTCACATATTCAAATTGGTGTTTATGTGTTCCCTTTGTAAGAAAATGTTGAAAGGATGTCTAGATTTTTGTCTAGGTAAATAAATATCATTATCACTAGCTTTACAATCATTTAAATTCTCCCAGAATCCCCCTATCTACCTCCCATCTTTGTTATTTAGCAGTTTGGATTTGCTGTCAATTAAATTGTTACATTGTTTAGAGACACTTAGTTTCTAGGAGCTATGAAACCTGTTCTAATATCAGAAGGAGAGAAATGAAGTAAAAATTGGATATCCAGAAATAATTTTGGATTAAACTCTGTGTTCATGAAACAATAGGCAATGATTTAGTGAAAAGTATCCTAATACCAAATAATTTGCACATACAAAATTTGCATATTGTTTAATCCTTATTTATAAATGTGAGATGACTAAGATTTCTTCATACTAAACTAATAGTTCAAATAATACTACTTATATTTTTATTCAGGGAATTATGTAATTTATTTCAGCATTCCTGTTTTCTATTCATTTTTTTATTGTGAGAATTCTTCATTTATTTTTACTTTTTTACTAAAAAATTCTATTTCTTCTCTCAGAAAAGTATCAATTACATATTTATACCATTGTTCAGTTACTAATTCAGAAGATATATGCACTTGTGTACACACACACACACACACACACACACGCACACACACACACACACACGATTTCTCCAGATCTGGAACTAAAATACAAAGGCAAATCCAACAAAAAGATAATTCTCCCATGGCACTTTTGTCTAAGTGGAAAAGTAGAACATGCAAAATTAAAATCTCACAATAAGACCAAAATAAAAATAGTAAGTTCACATTAAATATGGTTATGTAGGGGAGAGTAGTTAGTATCTCTGATGAGGTCATAATTCCCCCTACAGGAATGAGAGGATAAAAGTCAATGCAGGGAAGACATGCAAGGATCTCACGGCAGGATCAAGTTTTCATGTCTGAATAAGTGTAAAGACTGTATGACCATAACATGACTTGTAAGTGCAAGCACAGGACAAGACTAGAGAAAGATTCATAGGCCAGTTCTTGTTCAGCACTGGCAGTAAGATACCATTTTGCTGGAGATACAATAGATCCATTAGAGAATTATAGCTCTAATCATAGAAATTTTTTTTTGCAATCAAATTGTCCCGTGTGATTGCTTTTGGAAAACGTTTTGTGGCAAAATAAAGATGGTATTGTGATCTGTTTTGGGATGTCATTACAATTTTCTCAGATCGATCTACAATTGTGAGACGTAATTAGGGAAAATTGATAAATTTAAGACAATTTTAGTGACAGAGACAATGAGACAATCTGGTAGTTCTGTTTGTATTCCAATAGAAGTGCCTTGATTATATTTGATAAATCAAACCACAGTGCACAGGATGAGTGTAAAGCTGAGGTAAGAAAATTAAACATCAAATAAAATCTCAATCCATAAAAAAAACACTATAAACAAAACAGGCACAATCAACTTTAAAAAAATTTAAATTTCATCTTGAATCCCCTTTCAAATGTGCATAAGTTTTATTTAGATTTATCAGTTTTCCTTAATTGTATAAGATTTTCTGTAAAAAGATGCTCTACTCTCATGGAAAATGATTCCAATGAATCATACATCTTAAAAGATAATGTTTTATATATAACTGCAATGAAAGCACAAATATATACATGGTAGCTGGGTACTATAATGCATATCATGATATAAAAGTGAATGATACACATTATCATCACCCAAGGATCCCATATTCCAATGGTACAGCCAATATGGTCATAACATAAATGCTCCAAGGTGTTTCAAATGGCAGAGACATTTTTTCATGAGGGCCTGCTCAATGGATGTTTTTTATAAACAGGTCCACCCAAATGATATTTTTGTGGTTCTTATATGACTGGATTCATACAGACCAACTGCTATTGCATTGGGTGTGGTCACTGTCATATCAGTACTCATTCCTCTGTCATAACAAAAAATGATTAGTTCCTTCCTTTTTATTTTTTTCATAACCAGTGTAGGCTGAATTGCTTACCTTTTTTCTTGATTTTTATAGCATGGGTCTGTCATCTTTTAAAATTTATTGGAATTAAAAATATATAGGGTTAGATATATTTTATAGAAAAAATATATATTCTAAAATATACATATACATGTATATATACACACATGTGTGTATTTTCTTCTGTTGAAGATAAGTTATAGAAACATAATGTAATGTCCTGTGTGATATTTTTTATGTCTATTAACATTTGCACATCCTATAGTTACTAATAAGTCTGCACATCAATTACATGATTTCCAAATAAATGAACACTTCTGAAATATCTTTTAAAACTTTGGAATGAAGTCTTAAAGTTTATAAAGAGTTATCTGGTATAAATAAACCAGATATCAGGCCTCTAATTAATCTCCTTAACAGCTGTAACAGAAACTTGAACTTTTATTTTGGTCTACCTAATGACGTTAAAAGAGTATACTTAAAAAAATCCCACTAGTAATTTGAGGTGTGGTACCCTGGGTGGAGGTTTTTGTAGCACATTGACTTTAATGTGTGTGGCCAAATGTGTGAGTGCAGTTAGCAGGGTCTCTTTTTTCATAACATCAAAGTTTTACCTAGAGTCTCAGTGAATATTTCAAATGGAATTGACATTTAGGATAAGGAGAAGTATTGTTGTCCAGCAAAGTCATTGAATCATAAAGGACATCTATCAGTATCCTGTTTCAAACAGACTTAAATCTTTAAGTAAAATTAATTAAATACAGCAAGTTACTGGAGTAATGCACACTTACAAACAAGTACAAATGTAATAACTGCGAAGCAATAGTAGCTTTTCATTTGATTTTTTTTCCTAGATAAAACCTTAGTATCTCCAAATTTTCATATTTAATTATAAGACTTTTCCTTTCCAGAGGAAAAAAGATTTGCTTGTATCTTTAAGTCAATATCCTTAATATACTTAAGGCAAGACTCAAAAGTTAAAACAGAATAAATCAGTTTGCGAACAATTTTGATTGTCCCCCATGTACAATGAAAAGTGCTAGGTGTTTTCAAGCATTGTAATTGTAATGAATAATCCCCATCCTTGAGGAATTGATGTTATTTGAGAAGATTGAAAATATGTGCAAATGAAGTTGGTAATATGCAAGTAGTGAATAATCTAATTCAGTGGATCTCATACTCTGGGGAGTGATTCTTTGGGTATCAAACAACCCTTTCATGGGGGTCGCATATCAGATGTCCTATATATCAGATATTACAATTCCTAATAGGAAAATTACATGTACAGAGTAGCAATGAAAATATTTGAATTATTGAACAACACCACAATATGAGGAACTGTATTAAAGGGTTGCAGCATTAGGAAGCTAAAAACCACTGATATAATATGAATAAAGATTTAGGAAGCATATCTAGAAAAAAGGATTCCAAATGCCGCATTTATTGCAATACAACTAATCATCACTGGAAAGTTAGTGGAAAATATTGTTTGTTATTGTCACTTTTTTCCAGTGAAGAAAAGAGGGACACAGAGAGGTTAATGAATAAATGAATGTCACTGTATTTAACAGGGGAGTGGGAATTTAACCCCCAAATTCAGATGCCTAATAATTATCACAATCAGTCATATGTACAATAGTGCTTGACAGAAGAGACTTGACAGAGAAGCAGAAATTTGCCTAACTTTAAGTGGAAGGCCAACTAAAGATGAATAGAAAAGAAATGGAGAGAATTTGTGGGGGTGTATGGATCTAGAAGTATGGCTCTAAGAGAGAAAGACGTGGCAATGCTGCAAACATCAGCTTGAAGGTAAAATAAAAATGTAGCACTGTGAGTGTATGCATGGAAGAATGAATAGCAACTTCTATCTAGGTGCTTTTGTATAAGAGGCTAGTAGATAGTAAAGAGGAATGCAAATTGTTTCATTTTTGTTTGCAGGTAATTCTGAAGCATCTCAAAATGTAAAATCATATGATTTATTTGTGTACAGGGTTTTCGCAACATAGTAAAACATTCCACAGCAATGCTTGTACTTTGTTGTTTTTGTATTGTAGGGGTGTACTTTCAGAGGCATGGTTAAATGTACCTTAGTCTAGGCTCAAACTTGCTATGTCGCTGAGATTAGCTAACCTTGAATTTGTGGTTCTCTTGCTTCTACTTTCCAAGTATTGGTGTCAAAGTGAAAACACCTGGCTCATTGTTTATAAAACTAGAATAAAAATGTGATGAAACAGATGGTCCTGTTAAAATTAAATGGATCGTAAAATCAACCAAAAAGTCCTGAATGTGGGAAAGGGACTGGTACAAATGAGTGACAGTGAGGATTGATATGGATGGCAGGAAAACTCATGATAATAGGACAGATAGTAATTGGAACATTTTATATATATTCATATATATATGAAATTGTCAAAGAACAAATTTAATTACTAAAAATGACCTCCAGAAGATAATTATTGTGGTGCATTGAATAGTACCCTGGGATATTTAAAAATTTAAAGGTCATTAATTTTTGATACTGAGATGTGGTTGCCATTACATAGGAAATTATTATGATAAATATGTATAATTTGATTTTAATTCCCTAAATTGGGAGGAAAATAATTGCCAGAATCAGAACTTTCACTATTGGCTAGATACCAGTCCAAGTAAATGGAATGCAGTAGGTAATCAAACAGAAAACCATATGCAACAAAACAGAATCCTGGATGGAATCAGGAAATGTCATTCTAGAGAAGAGACAACACACAAAAATAATAAGAATAATAAGTATGTTAAAAATGGGAAGTAAATAGCATGTATAAAAAACAAAACCAAAGAGAATCCGATGAGGATCTAGAGGGGAAATAACTTGTAAAAGATATGTAGAAGAAAGGCAGCCAATCACTTAAAAAATGGACTATATATTACAAAAGATAGAGATATCAGTGAGTGTTTCAAGGTCCCTAGAAATTCCTACTGACATGAAAAGGAATATTGATTGAGATGTAACGTTTCAACTTTCAAGAAGCTAAATAACACACACAGCAGGAAATGAGAATATCACCTTAATAGACACATCTTGTAAAGGTGAATCTCAACGAGTTTTCACAGCTTTCAGAACACTATTATCACACATTTTAAGTAAGTAGGTCAATGTTATCATTTATGCATGATTTTATTGCTTTGGTGCTGTATTTTTATGATAATCTTACAAGTGCTTCACTGAGAATACACCCAAGTCCCTGGTTTGTTTTATCCTCATTCCTGTTTTACCTGAGATGTCTTAACTTTCAGTCCTCACTTAATGACCTGAATAGTTTTCCCTCCTTTCCAACTCACACTGCTCACTGCTCATGATCTCTTTTTCCTTTGAGTCCTGACAAGTTTTTTTGGATAAGGTGCATTTTCATGAAAATATAAGAAGTAACATTATTCTTTGTTATTTAATTATTTCCTTGTAAATTTTAACAATAGCATTACCATAGCACCTGTATTTCTATCCCAAACGCATGTAAAACTGGAGAAAACTTTGGACTTCTAACATTCATTGCAAAAAGGAAAGGAAGAAAGGCAGACATGGTCAAAGAAAGGTTGCAAAGCAGGAAAAAGGAAGGAAGGAAGGAAGGAAGGAAGGAAGGAAGGAAGGAAGGAAGGAAGGGAGGGAGGGAGGGAGGGAGGGAGGGAGGAAGGAAGGAAAAAATTTAGAGTTACTATAATAACAGGTAAGTCTACATAAATGGTCATGCTTTTACATGTTGCAATAAGTGTGAAGAATTATTAGTTGTGTGTGTTCCTAAACTTTTCAAGAAAGATGAGGATATTTTGCAAATATGCCTCAGGTCCCATTTATGATTGTGCTCATGTAGCTGTCAGTAGAGAGAACTATATCATATTGAAGTCATTTGTGAACATTGTACCATGTATTGGTACCCAATTATCACTCTTGCTCTTTGAGGCCATGGTGATACAGTGCATCCTTTAGAGTAGAGTAGATAAGGAAGTCATTCACATTTTGAAAAATGTATTTCCTGCCTCCTCTCTTTTGGTGATATTGTGACATCCTTAAACTTCTGAACTTATGTATCAGTGTACTAAGGTGATCCAATGCTGCATTTTGGATAATGAGCCCAGAAATTCTGTTGTTCTGGGACTATGTTAATGAACAAATATGATATCTAAGTAAATATTCATGAAATTATTTAAAAATATGCATTAGAAACTCAAGAAAATCACTAACAAATTCAAAGGCTGTGATGAGTAAATGAAGTCATGAGTGAATGTATGCTGTTGACAAACAGGGCAAGGTCAAGGATCCCAGTGTTTCAAACCCATAGCTTTTCTAAGCCACATGTCTGTTATGTAGTTCTTCTGAAAGCCTCTTACTATGGGAAACATGGAGCAAATTTTTCAACAAAATAAAGTTTCCCTTTGAAAATCACATAATTTGTGGAAATTTTACAAAGGTGACTATGACATTTCATGTTTGACTTGCAGTCTGTGGCAAAGTAAATTGTGGTAGATCTTTGCAAATAAATTAAAAATATAAAAGTGAATAGATATGGACCTAGGTAAGTCTACAAGACAAACTTGCTTTTATTTGCTTCAACAAATTAAGATTACATGGATGTTCAAGAATCAGGAAGATTCCAGGAAAACAATGGTGAGATTTTCACCAATGCTTGGGTGCAGAATAAAAGCATAAAAAACTCCATATAAATTTCATAAAGGTCATCTAAGCTTTTCTTCATTGTTTTAATGACACTTGATTGAAACACCATTTCCCATAAAAACATATGTTTATAGGAATTTGGATAGTATTATAAGGGCTTTAAATAACATTGATTTGCACTAACTTAGGTATGTACCATCAGTGGGAATGCTCAGGCCTGATTATTCTTTTTTACGTTGTTTTACCAATATTACAAAGATATATTAAGATTTAATTCATAGGGTTGTTAGAAATCACTATTATAAAACTACAATGTACCTCATAGTGAGACCACATTGGATATTGTTAAAAAGCATCTATTTAAAGTTTAAGATAATATGCAGAATATTGTGTTTCAAGCCCAGCATATTGTTAAGCATCTAAAGACTAAAACTTGAGGCACGATAGAGCATCCTTTGGATATATACCCAGAAGTGATATTACTGGGTCTTTAGAAAGGTTGTTTCCTAATTTTCTGAGAAATCACCACACTGACATCCAAAGGGGCTGTACTAGCTTGCATTCCCATCAGTAATGCAGAAATCTTTCCTTTTACCCTACAACCTCTCCAACGTAAGTTGTCATCAATGTTTTAGAACTTAGATATTCTTATAATTGAAAGATGGAATCTCAGATTTGTTTTGATTTGCATTTCTCTGATGACTAAGGATCTTGAACATTTCTTTAAGTGTCTTTAAGCCATTTTAGATTCAAACACATGTGCTCCCTCAAAGCCAGTAAGTGCAGTAGGATCAAAAACCCATTGCCATTGTTCTTGAGTTCTCAGTAGTCCTCATTGTCCACTATGTTCAGCAAGTCCAGTTTTATCTCAGGCTTTTTCAGATCCAGGCCAGCTGGCCTTGGTGAATTCCCGATAGAACATCCCCATTGTCTCAGTGTGTGGGTGCACCCTTCGCGGTCCTGAGTTCCTTGCTCGTGCTCTCTCTCCTTCTGCTCCTGATTTGAACCTTGAGATTTCAGTCCGGTGCTCCAATGTAGGTCTCAGTCTCTGTCTCCTTTCATCGCCTGATGAAGGTTAATATTCAGGAGGATGCCTATATGTTTGTCTTTGGATTCACCTTCTTATTTAGCTTCTCTAGGATCACTAATTATAGGCTCAATGTCCTTTATTTATGGCTAGAAACCAAATATGAGTGAGTACATCCCATGTTCCTGTTTTTGGGTCTGGCTTGGAGCCTAGGCAGTTTGGATGCTCACCTTACTAGACCTGGATGGAGGTGGGTGGTCCTTGGACTTCCCACAGGGCAGGGAACCATGACTGCTCTTTGGGCTGACGAGGGAGGGGGAATTTACTGGGGGAGGGGGAAGGAAATGGGAGGCGGTGGCGGGGAAGAGACAGAAATCTTTAATAAATAAATAAATTAAAAAAAAACCCACATGTGCTCAACTATGCTCATAGCAGCATTGTTTGTCATAGCCAGAAACTGGAAACAACCTAAATGCTCTTTGACCAAAGAATGGATAAAGAAAATGTAGTACATTTACACAATGGAATACTATAAAGCAGAAAAAATAACATCTTGAACTTTGCAGGCAAATGGATGGATCTAGAAAATATCATTTTGAGAGAGGTAACCCACACCCAGAAAGACAATTATCACATGTACTCACTCACAAGTGGTTTTTAAACATAAAGCAAAGAAAACCAGCCCACAAATAACAATCCTAGAGAACCTAGACAACAATGAGAACCCTAAGAGAGACATACATAGACCTAATTTACATGGGTAGTAGAAAAAGACAAGAATTCCTGAATAAATTGGAAACATGAGGACCTTGGTAGAGGGTTGGAAAGGAGAGGCAGGGACGGGAGCCTAGCAAAATGTAGAGCTCAATAAAAAAAATGAAAATAAAAAACCTAAAATTTGAAATAAGGAAAATAAAATAGTTACTAGAGATGAGAATAGAGTCTATAAGATCTAAGCACTGAATTTCTTTTTACAACGGTATTGTAAATTTCCCTTAAACATCTTAATGTGTTCATGTGTGCTACCCATTTCTAATGTTTCTTAAGAAGAAACCCTCTCATTGATGAGCTGCTATAAACACTGTTTGATTATTAGCTTTTTGAGGAAACAAACAAGAGGCAAATTAGTTTTTCCAGTGTATTACTCTCTGACTAATAGAACGGTGTTGCATCTTGTTGCTGTCAAGTGGATAAAATGAAAGGTAATGGCAGCATGGAAGCATTAGTCCAATGACTATACCAGGTGATGTGAGAAGTGTATGGGGGTAAAATTTAGGTCATTCTTCTCAGGAGGATAAAGATGGCATAATATCTGGAAAAAATGCTTTGGGTAAAAATGTTATCGAGTGAATGTAGTCATATTACCCCCTAAAATGAATATGTGCTAGTGGAAAAAGTATGAGAAACAAGATATTATTTAGAAAAATTCAAATAAGACCTTTTCACATGCACAATTACTTGTGATTTTTTTCTTTTTTCCAAATCCCTTAAAACTACTCATTTCTAATAAAAAACAATCTGACGTGCAGTTCCAAGATTCGTCTTTATGAATATTTGAGAAGAACCAGAATTAAATTGTCTTGTCTAACTTGAACATCTGCCAATGTCTGTCTCTAAGATAGCTAACTTGCTCACATATGTTTCTGATTATTTCTATTATAAGATAGTCAGGGAGTGTCATTCTGTCAACATAAGTGGCATTATTGAAATTAACAACACTAGGAACAATGCAACTCTGGTGATAGTCACTGCTGTACATATTTGCTGATTTGGGATAAATGGAATAGTTTAGTAGCATATTTTCAGTGAAATGCTATTGTTTCCTCCAACCATTCTCCACTTTTTATTTTTGAGATATTTTATTTATTATTTAAACATTTGCATATGTACAAAAACCATATTGACTATGTCCTCCATCCACTACACACTCCAAGAACCTCCAAATACACAACATTCCCAAATTCATTTTTGTTTTATTTTTACCACAATGTTTAAATTAGTTTCCAAGTAGCACACAAGCTACTGGTTTCATTTTGGCATTTTTCACAACTGACTTAAAAATCAAACACAGTTTAGAGAGAAAGCGAGTCTGGATGAAAATCACCAGTTCAAGCCACATATAGCACAAAAAAAACCAGAGTTTTATATTGGGGTTCCACCTGATAACCAGAAAAGCAAAGCAGCCAAGCTACTAGAGAAGTCTTACCTCTACCAAGGCTAGGTGACCACAGACTAAACAGACCCTAAAAAGCCTAAGCAGACCAAGCCATTAAGCAGCACCCCTCCGTGGACACTGCATCCACTCTTGCCTTAGGAAGCTGCCCTGTTTGAGTTCTTATCCTGACTTTCTTTGGTGAGGAACAGTAATATGGACCTGTAAACCAACTAATCCCTTTTCTTCCTAACTTGCTTTTTAGTCATGGTGTTTTGTTGCAGCAATAGAAACCCCAACTAAGATAACTTGGACTCAGGTACAAAGATAAATCATTGTCCTAAACTGTTTCCTTTTGAATCACTTTGGATCCTGGAACAGCAGAAACATGCAAGGCAGACAGCACATCCCCATACAAGATGAGGGAAACCAACCATGATGGTGAGACTGTACCCTACATCAGCAGTGATCATCTTTTAGGTACTAGATTGGTTCCTCAAGGATCACAGGGATAACATACTTAGTGATCTTTCTCTTTCATTTGGTTAGTTCAGTTAGAATTATGTCAGTCTTGTTTTTATTATCAAAATTCCAACTGAATGATTGACTTTACCTACTGCTGTTTAGTCTTCATTTTATTAATTTCTGCCTTAACCCTTACGATGCGCTGAATTTGAATATGGTTTCTTTATTTTAATAGAACATTGATGTATATCATTTATTTGTTTGAGAACTCTTGAAATTAAAGCTTATATTTATTAATTTACTATTATTGGTGTGCGTGTGTGCTTGTGAGTGTATATATGCCAGAGAGCAAATTGCAGGAGTTAGCAGTCATTATATCATAGAGACTGAACTCTAATCATTAAGCCTGTGGATTGATAACTTTCTGAGTGAATAGAGCATCCCTTCAAGACGTAATGTTTCATTTACCCTTAGAACATCTTGTTTTACCTTCTTTCCAACATCCTGTGCATTAATGAGATTCCCACCAAGATGGAAGGTAATCATATTGAAGAAAATTGCAAAGTAACACATGAATCACTCTGTGGAACCCGTTCCCTTTAGCTCACTTATTGCTTCAGGGAACTGATAGCTGATACGGAGGCTGTTAACACTCACAATTCCTAAGACACCAAATTCCTCAGTGAAGAAGAATTTGGACAGCCTACCACTGTTTACCAAAGACTATAATAGTTTCTTTCAGACAGTATGCTCCAATTGGGGAAATCTCATTATCTGGAATGAACAATCCAATGCATGACTGTGTTCATAATCATCTACTCAGATCAATATAGGTCTTTGAGTGGAATGTTGAAGCAAAGTCTGAACAAAATACTGTCTCTTGGGAAACTGAACAATTATTACAATTTGTTAGAAAAGAGCTCAAATTTCTTTGACACTATTTTGTGTATTTTGTTTCACCTGTTTAACTTATTATTGTATAAGATTTTTATTGTTTTTAACTGAAGATTTGTTTACAACAAAAATATGTATTTGATGTCAGTAATGTGCTATACAAAGGGACAAAGACTAAATATATTCACTTTCTCTTCTATTACTATATTTGTCATATCTATAAATGTACTTTGGTATACAATACATAATGAGTCGTGGAAAACTGAAAAATTAATGATCATACAGTCAAATTGTGAAGTTGTAAGTAATCAGTACATAACAAAAATTTGTATTAATGACTAAGACTTCTTTGCAATGGGCTTCATCAATAATGCCTTGGTTGCTATGGACTGCTCAATATCTGACAGCTTATGGACCACAACAAATATATATTTGCAGTCTGTACTACCCCAGAGTCTTGATGAAGATGAACATCCTTTAACAACTTTGGAAGCTGTTACCTTATTTTAATTTGGGACTTCTGACTCCTGCAGACCTTAGGGATTTAGGAAGCATAATTATTTCATGTGACCTAGCACACTTACTAACACTATAGAAATTTTATTTATTTATTTATTTATTTATTTATTTTAAATTTTTTTATTTACTAACGATTTCTGCCTCCTCCCTGCCACCGCCTCCCATTTCCATCCCCCTCCCCCTATCAAGTCCCCCTCCCTCATCAGCTCGAAGAGCAATCAGGATTCCCTGACCTGTGGGAAGTCCAAGGACCACCCACCTCCATCCAGGTCTGGTAAGGTGAGCATCCAAACTGCCTAGGCTCCC
>NW_004949134.1:1500350-1502015 GCF_000317375.1 Microtus ochrogaster | reverse complement strand
TATAACAGGATCACTTTCCATATTCTTCTTAACTTTTTAAAAGATGAGAAAATTCAACACACATAAGCCAGTGACTTTTGCATCTAATTTATTCCTTCCTTCTTTCCTACCCACCCTTACATCCTATTTTCTTTCTTTTTCAAAATTACTTTATGAAATAAAAGGTTTCCATGTGGGAATTTCATGTGTTTTTCAGTTTAGTTGATTCTATTTTCCATTTACGCTATTCTCCCTTGTCTTGTTGCCAGCACTTTCTTCCCTCTAGCTTCCCCCCTGGATAATCCCCATTCCACTTAATTATATGTTCTCTCCACCTCCAGAGAACCTCCAATTCACCGACTGTCTTATGACCCCCTTTCCAGCATTATCTGCATTTACACCCACTTGGATATTTAACTGAAGCTAAGATCCAAATGTGAGGAACCCAGCAAGCAGTACCACTCCTGACAGTGCACTCAAGGGACTCTGCATTGTACTAAAGAAATAAATATTTATATTTATCATGGCTCTTTTCACAATGATAAGGAAATAAAATCAACCAGGTTGTACATAAGCAGGTGAATGGATAACAAAATGAAATAAAATGACATCTTTTTCAGCTGCAAAGAAGAAAGAGTTATGAAACTTATAGGAAAATCAATGGAGCTGTGAGACATGTTGTCAAATGATGTAACCCAGCTTCGGGAAAACAAATACCTTATGCCCTTTCTTTCATTTTCAACTCTAGTTATGTCATCCTTTTCTTCCTTCCTTACAACCCCTACTTCTCCCTATATCATTTCCTCATTTTACTTCTTTCTTTTCTTTATTCAAGGCACTCAGATTATTCCCTCCATCCTCTAAGAAAAGACATGTCAGAATCAAAGGAAGTCATACAGATAAAAGAGGCCATATTACTTTTCACAGGTTTGTAAGTCTTTAACTCAATTTTCACTCAATTCTAATAGTGAATTTCATAGCTCAGTATGCATATACACAGCTTGGAAACTACTAAACTAAAATAATCTAGCATTTGGAAGTTACAACTTTCCAATTAAAGAGGACAATCATAGCAACAAAACTCTGAGCCATAGCTTGAAATACTTGTTTTTCAGCTGTCATAGGGAAGTCTAAATAAGGCACAAGTTGTGATTACATAATGCACAAGTGTGCAGGTTCTTTGAAAGTCAAACATGTGAAAGGCAACTAGTTAATGGCCCAGCAGGCAATCTTATTGTTTATTTTCAATGATTATACTCAGTAGGTTTATTCTAAAAATATATAGTATTAAAAATCAGAATTTGGAAAAATAAATAGATCTAAAATAAGGACTGGTCTGCTGGAAAACTACAGAAGGGCTAAATGTAGGAGTTGTCTTATAACACAGAAGTGAAGTCAGAGCTTAATCTTATTCTATTGTCTACAAGAAAAAAAAGAATATTATCAATTGTTTATAGACTTCCTTGAATTATGTAACATTCAAGTTTTCTCAGTCTTCCATATACCTCATCTCTAAAAACATAAAAGAAAATAATTCTGCAGAGAATCAAGATATTCTACTCTCTCCCAGACCCAACTCAACTTTGATATCTTACCTATTGCATGTATGCTTTGCAACACTTTCCTTTTTAAGGTAAGAAAGCTAGTGATCCATGACAGATCATAAGTGTGATGGACCTCTTTTTA
>NW_004949134.1:1493164-1499582 GCF_000317375.1 Microtus ochrogaster | reverse complement strand
TCTAGGAAGGTGAGCATCCAAACAGACTACTCTCCCACAAGGCCAGTCCATGCAGTAGAATCAAAACTCAGTGCCATTGTCCTTGGCTTCTCAGTCAGCCCTCATTGTCAGGCACATTCAGAGAGTCCAGTTTGATAATAACATGCTCCATCAGTCCCAGTCCAGCTGGCCTTGGTGAGCTCCCATTAGATCAGTCCCATTGTCTCAGTGGGACTGAGACACCCCTCACGGTCCTGACTTCCTTGCTCATGTTCTCCATCCTTCTGCTCCTCATGTGGACTTTGGGAGCTCAGCCCAGTGCTCCAATGTGGGTCTCTAGTCTCTATCTCCCTCTATCTCCGGATGAAGGTTCTATGGTGATATGCAAGACATTCATCAGTGTGGCTATAGGATAAGGCCAGTACAGGCACCCTCTCCTCTGCTGCCCACAGAACTAGTTGGGGAAATCCCCTTGGACACCTGGGAACCCCTCTAGAGCCAAGACTCTAGCCAACCCTAAAATGGCTCCCTTGGTTAGGATAACTTCTTCCCTACTCCCATATCCACGCTTCCTCCATCTCAATTATACCATTCCCCCAAGCTCTTCCCAATCCTCCCCCTCTCCCTTCTCTCTCCCCATCTCCCCTTCCCCCCAATCCACCCCACCCCCAATCTCCCAACTTTTGCCTGACAATCTTGTCAACTTCCAATATCCAGGAGGATAACTATATGTTTTTCTTTGAGTTCACCTTCTTATTTAGCTTCTCTAGGATCACGAACTATAGGCTCAATGTCCTTTGTTTATGGCTAGAATCCACTAATGAGTGAGTACACACCATATTCCTCTTTTTGGGTCTGGGTTACCTCACTCAGTAAAGTGTTTTCTATTTCCATCCATTTGCATGCAAAGTCCAAGATATCATTGTTTTTTACCACTGTGTAGAACTCTAAAGTGTATATGTGCCACACCTTCTTTATCCATTCCTCTATTGAGGGACACCTAGGTTGTTTCCAGGTTCTGGCTATTACAAATAGTGCTGCTATGAACATAGTTGAACAAATACTTTTGTAGTATGATTGGGCATCTCTTAGGTATATTCCTAAGAGTGGTATTGCTGGATCCTGAGGTAGGTTGACTCCCAGTTTCCTGAGAAACCGCCACACTGCTTTCCAAAGTGGTTGCACAAGTTTGCATTCCCACCAACAATGGATGAGTGTTCCCCTTACTCTACAACCTCTCCAGCATAGGCTATCATTGGTGTTTTTGATTTTAGCTATTCTGACAGGGGTAAGATGGTATCTAAGAGTTGTTTTGATTTGCATTTCCCTCATCGCTAAGGAGGTTGAGCATAACCTGAAGTGTCTTTTGGCCTTTTGAACTTCTTCTGTTGAGAATTCACTGTTCAGTTCAGTACCCCATTTTTTAATTGGGTTAATTAGAGTTTTAATGTCTCGTTTCTTGAGTTCTTTATATTTTTTGGAGATCAGACCTCTGTCTGATTCTGGGCTGGTGAAGATCTTCTCCCATTTAGTAGGTTGCCTTTTTGTCTTCATGACAGTATCCTTTGCACTGCAGAAGCTTCTCAGTTTCAGGAGATCCCATTTATTCATTGTTGCTCTTATTGTCAGTGCTACTGGGGTTAAATATAGGAATTGGTCTCCTGTGCCCATGTGTTGCAGACTGCTTCCCACTTTCTCTTCTATCAGGTTCAGCATAGTCAGATTTATATTGAGGTCTTTAATCCATTTGGACTTGAGTTTTGTGCATGGTGATAGATATGGATCTATTTTCATTCTTCTAGATGTTGAAATCCAGTTATGCCAGCCTCATTTATTAAAGTAGGAAGGAAAGATGAAAGAAAAGAAGGAAGGAGGGAAGAAAGAAGAAAGAAAGAAAAAGCAAAGAAAATGAAACAAAGATAGCTAGGGATGATGGGAGAGAGGAAAAAGAAAGAGAATAAAAAAACAGAAGAAATTTTTCTGGTGTATTTTTGTTAGATTACAATTACAAAAATAAATAGACATATTATTTAACTTAAAGAATATCAATTTAATTTTAACCAATTTTCGTAAGTGACATTTGGTGCAATAAATATTATTAATTTACCTCAAGAAAATAAAATAAGGGCCTTTTTCTTGTGAGAATATATTATAGCTCATGTAAAATATATGACTTTCTAATATATAAAATATGCTATGTTAATATAGGTCACATCCAATGACAAATTGATTCATGAGCATCATTTTGTTCTTTTAAATAATTGTCCAAGAAATCCTTCATAGTTATGACATTTAATTGTCCAATAGTAGTTTTTAATAAATGTTTTTTATTTGCTCTAATTATAAATGTTAAGGATTGTTTTGATAAAGAGCATTTCTAAAACTATTAAAATCCTCATGCTTTGGAAAGTAAACCATTTGCTGAACTTTATATTGCTGTACCAGCTATTACTTTGAGAAATTCATGACTGAAACAAAACAATGACAATTTTTGAGATTGAAAATGTTTCCTGCTTGTCTTAAGATTAAACAACACTTAGTGACCTAGAAAATTTGGGTGACCTGTATTACTAGTCCTTGAATATAGTTTTCTTGAAAACATATTATATTGGTTGTAGTTATAATGAACAAAGGCAATTTCATATTTAAATAATACTGTAATTTTCTTTTTCATTTTTACAAAGGCTTGGAACTGTTATATATTCAGGGGACAGGTTCAGAGTAATGTGAATAGAATGTTTTGGCCACATATTCTCCTAAGCCATCAAAAATAAAATATATTTACCCAATAGCTTCTACATCTTTTCCCAGCTATCTTATAAGTAAAATGAACAACAAGCGCTATTTTTCCATTTTTCATATAATGAATTATGCTTCTCAAAGTGTAAGTTATGGTGTGTATGTTAAGGTTATGTTGTTATTCCATAATAAATATTTATTATCTATTAACACATTAATCACATACACACTTCTATCCATGTACATGTGGTTTATACTGATTCAATCCAACCGACCTTTATCTACTCCCCTTCTGAAACATATTCGTTAGTGTTCTTTGTGAAAGAGTACTTATGATAGTTGTCTCTAGATGTTTACTTGTTGTGTAGTTCTAGACCTGATGCTTAAAAATACATGTGAACTTTGAAACCAAAGGCATGAAGTGCTTGTGATAGATGGCTTTAATGGATACTTAATAACTCACTTAAACCAAACAAATAATTAGTCTCAATTATAGTAGTGTAAATTTGACACTAATTAATGAATGTGCCAGGCTTTACACATGGGTTTAAGTGGAATTGATCTTAGGGCCCCTGAGATCAATTTAAGTGTTGGCAAAATGACAACAAGTAGGAAATGACTAAGATGTAAGAATGCTCACTACTAGAAAGATTAATTGGTATATTAGTGATAAAGTATTAGGTGGGTGATGCAATAATGATATCCTCATATTAAGAGACCTCAAAATAGGATCATGAACTCTAAAGCTTTTAATTGTATGTAATTACTATGTCAGATACACAGTTTTAAAAGAATATAACATTTGCTTTTGCTCCCTTTCCTTTTACTTTCTTATTCATTAGTTGAAAGGAAAACAATCTAATGGAGGCACACAATTGTTTTACATTATATTTGGAAATCGTCTTACAAAACTTAGTTAGTTAGCCTGAATGTTGAAAATCAAAGGGTTGTCTTCTTAAAAGACAATGATTACTGGCTAATATTTTTCCATTTCCTTTGATGTTTTCCAAAATCTGTTTTCCGTGCCCTCTTAACTTGTCCCCCACTTTGAAGGTGAAATCTAGAAAGGAATAATAACAATGAAAAAGGGCATTTTTATTATTCTATCGCAATCTTTCTTCTTTAAAGAGCACCTAACACTGAATGATGAGTTAAAAGTTAAGATTATACAATGAAACTTAATGGTGTGAAAAAGTCACAAATTATGAAACCCTCATTTCAGCTCAGTATGTGAAGGGTCACTAGGGGAGAGAGAGAGAGAAAGAAAGAAAGAAAAAAGAACGAAAGAAAGAAAGAAAGAAAGAGAGGGGAGAGAGAGACAGAGAGAGAGAGAGAGCTCAGTAGTCTGCTATAAAGAGAGGATAAGTGTAGTGGTTATTAAGTAGAAAGTTGAGATAATAAAAATACTATAGAGACTTTGTTTTGCTTTTACCATGAATATTTTGTGTCTACGTTCTCTTTTCCCTTCCCCTGTGCATCCACTGCCTAACCCCAGACAACTCTCCTAATAAAAAACAGTTTATAAGAAAGATGTCAAAGAAAATAGAATTTCTCAAGAAAAGATGTCAAAGGAAATTGTTGAATGAGGCACAGGGGCAGTGGAACAGAGTGGAGGAAAATGATAAAGGTCCCATTCAGATGTTCAACACAAAAAAGTGGGGCAAGAATCAAAGCAACACTACAGACATAAATGAGGTAACCAAGGTTCTGAAGATAATCAGAAGGAGCTGGCGTCTGAAGCAGGAGAAAAAGGTAAGGCCGGTTAAGAGGTTTAAGGCAGAGGTTGACCTACTTAGAAAAAGATCTTTGTCAACAACCTGTCTTTGGACTGGGAGGAAAATAGCTCAAGAGGCCTATGTCTAGGTTACTCTGTCTGAGAGCAAGTTGCTCTGAGTGAACAAAATATTCTAAATGTGTTACAAGGATATTAGTAAATTAAATAATAACATGAAAGAATATTCCTACTTTAAATTGCTTAAAATGTTACTTTTGGCAAATATGTTAATCATATATAGAATATTAATTTTCACTGTTGTTGCAATGAATCCTCACATAGACTATTGGAAGAATATTTTAAATTCATGAATTTTCTAACAATGCGGAATTTTACTGTGTGCCAATATATAAAGTTGAGGAAGCTCACCTTTTCTACTCTGTAATCTCCTTTGCCATGTATCTAAAAAAAAAGACTGTTTAAATAACAGAATAATCTATGTGAATGAGAGTTTATAGACTGGTTTTAATTCATGTAAATGGACTACTTTGATGCCCTAAATAGTTTGAGCATCATTTGATACCTTGTTTATATTCATAATTTGTTTCATAGTTAAGGTTTATAGCTGTTTCTTTTTTTCCTTTATTTTTGATATCATTCCCCCTTCCATTTCTTTCTTTTAACCCCTCCCAAATAACCCTCATTGCTCTCATTCATGTTCATGGCCTCTTTTTCACTAATAGTTATTACATGCATATACATATATTTATATGTGTATCTATTCCTAAATATAACCTGCTCAGTCTGTTTGTTGGAATTCAGTGCTGCAAATGCCTGGTGGAATCTTAGCCAAATACCAAGGACTAGTGAAGTCACTGGTTTTGAACGAGAATTTAAATGAAACTACCATATAATGGGATAGACAGTACCCCAACTAGACATCAAATGCTACCAAATAAAATCCCTAGTACCAAGAAACGGTTCTATCTTTTGGAGTTCTTGTCCAAAGGAGTACTATGCCATGAACACCACAGGCTATTGGCAATGCTATTCATTATCCACCACAATCTGACAGTAAGACCCTATTGCTGAAGACATCACATGCTTTATGTCATCAATCATGGAGAAAACAAGCTGGTGCTCAACTAGATGCTTTACCTCCAGCATTCATAGTGCTGAAATGGATTATAGAAGCTCCTGAAGGGAAAATGGAATCATGATTGTCATCCAGCTAAGGCCCCTAAAAGCTGTAATAGTGACATTCCTACAAGAAACGCCCTGTGGCGTAATAGTGACACAAATGTTAGGGAAGGAACAAATCATCTTTTCATTGGCTTTAGGGCCCTTATCTGCTATTGTTAATGAGGCCAAGAATTAGAAACTTAACAGATCATGGGCCTTTTGGGGAAAACCTGCTTCTATTATTCTGCTAAATGAAAATAGCAATGAACTAATGCGTGGTGACATATTGCTATGTCCATAGATCAGTGACTTTCTTATCCTTCACCAAAGAAGCTCCATTTTGTAGTAGATTACAAGTAAAAAAGAGACCCACAATTGAACAATATGCAGGTAATGAGATGCTTTGGAGTGCTCAGATCTAAATGGGATGTTCTCATCACACTCCTTTCCACATAGCTCAGGATCTAAGTGGAAGAGTGGGCGAGAAGGATTTCAGGATCCACAGGGGGTAGACAAGTTTGAAATTAACATTTTCCACACACAAATGGGACATATGTTTTACTTTTGCTCTGCTTTCTCCTGCTATATGTAATTTCCATTCTCTCTAGGAACACTTAATTTCCTGGTTTGATCAGTATTTGTAATGCAGGAGGCACTAAATATATGAACAAATGAAGGAGGGAATTCTGTTCAATTTTACTTTGACCTACAAATATAGTGAAGGAAGTTTTCCATTAATGTAATTTAACCCATGAAAACACAGGCAACAGATAATCTTATACTGGCAAAACCCAAAGAAGTAAA
>NW_004949134.1:1464463-1491584 GCF_000317375.1 Microtus ochrogaster | reverse complement strand
CTGGGATGGGGTGGGGGGTAAATAACTTTACTACAATTAGTATGTATGGTGCAGAATTTCATGCAAATGAAGTGTGCCAGCAGTGTGATAATTTAAACGTATTTAAACAAAAAGACGAATGCACAAAATTGCTGCTGCTTAGATCACTGCAGCTTCTAGGACCCAGTTTCTTTTACTGATTTCAAAACAAAACAAAAAAAAAAATAAAAAAGTTGTGCCTGAAATGAATCTTGTTTTTTTTTTATAAGTAGCCCCCTGGATCCAATGTCCTGTTGAATACAGGCACTTGATCCATGGTGCAGCTTCTGTTCAACTTTGTATCACGGGAATGGATTGGCCTGATTTCTCGGCCCTTGTCTTGAATTGGCCCCAAATAGGGTCTCTGGCTAGTGGAGTGAAGGCTTTTTGTCTAAAGGTGACAAGAGTCAGCTCAGGGGTTGTGGGGGAGGGCACTTTTCATCTTCCCCGTTGTCATTTGAGTATTTGATCTCTGGGTAAAGAGGCCATTTATCTTTGTAAACACAAAACATTTTTGCTTTCTCTGTTTTTCTGTTAATGGCGAAAGAATGGAAGCGAATAAAGTTTTACTGATTTTTGAAAAAAAAATCAAATGTTCAAACTGGAAAGAAAATGATGGTTGTCAGAATGCATAAAGTCCTATTTATTAAAATGATGGCTCTTTGATGATATTCATGAAAAGGGTACTTGTGTTCTATAGCCTTTTTTACTGATTGGCTAATTTCACAGTTTATTTCTTGAAACTGCATAGAATAATAGATTTACAAAAAACATTAAAATGGTTTGGATATGTCCGAAACTTAGAAAGCCTTCTTCTAGTCTTCTCTAGTAGAGACTTTAACATTCTTCATTGTGTTTAATGAAAATTAATAGTAATAAGCCTATATAATTATGCATACTCCCAGGAGCAGAAACCATTCTAGTGAGAATGTAAAACAACCTCTATAGATTGGCATAGAAAAAGCAATAGTAACATCTTATTTCATAAATTTGAAAAAAAATCAAGTATTTATGATTAAGTTATGTATAGATAGATAGTATCTTGTGGTGAACTGTGCAATATGATATTTTCTTAATTCTAGTTTTACAAAATATCTTGAAGATTTCAATCTCGTTAGCTCATTTAAAGATTATGAAAATTTATTGGAATGAAATGTCTAACACAGTAGATTTGAGTTTCAAGGAGCTTGTGTGGGTTTACAATAGGTCCTCTGCATATATGTTAGGGTTACATAGCTTGATGTTCTTGTGGGACTCCTTACAGTGGGCGCTTGGCCTATCTCTGACTCTTTTGCCTGCTTTTAGGACTTCTTTCCTCCCACTCAATTGCTTCATGCAGCCTTGATATGCGGGTATGTGCCTAGTCTTATTGTAACTTGTTATGCCATCTTTGGTTGATATCCCTGGGAGGCCTTGCATTTTCAGATGGTAAAGGAGGAGGGGTAGAACTAGGAGAGAGGGGAGATTGTGTGTGTGAGGGGGGGTGGATTGGAATGGAAAGAGGGAGGAGAAACTGTTATATGATGTAATATATGAAAACAGAACAAATAAATAAGAAGGGAAAGAAAAAATGGATGAAAATAAAAACATTATGATTTAGTTGGATGGTGGTCGTGCAGGTCTTTAATCTCAGCACTTGGGAGGCAGAGTATGGCCAATCTCTGTGCATTTGAGACCATCCTGATCTACAGAGCAAATTCCAGGATAATCAGGGTTACACAGAGAAACCCTGTCTCAGAAAACCAATATGAAAACCAAAAAAAAAATAAGTAATTTAGACAATTGTTAAAGCAAAAATAATAAAGGTATTCATAGTATTGCATAGCCACTTTATATCATTTTTGTGCTATATCTTTCTATATGCCTAGCTATTGCAAACCTCTGTTATAAAGTTTAAAACATCACTGGGAGTTTGTGTATAGAATCACAATGATAAAACATAAAAATTGGTCAAATAAATTCCCAGTCTTAGAAATTTGATTCACATCGTCGTTATTTAACTTACTTCAAAAATGTAATAAGACCTGCTAGGAACCAGACATTCTTTTTGACATGTGGTGGAGGACAAACTTTTCTCTCCCCATGGATCTTATATAAATAATAAGTAATGATTTTAGCAGACCACTAGGTGTTGAGTGCTATGGAAAGAAAGTAGGGTTGTCTGAAAAGAAGGGAAAGTGATTCTCCAGAAGAACTAAACAGGACCAAACTGGGAAGTCCTCAGCCCACCCAAATCTTGAAGCAGTGGGAGTGATCGAAGGGGAGTCTGCTCAAGGCCAGAACTCAGCTAACTTACTTGGTGTTTTCAAGAGATAAGAAAAAGCTCTTTGTGGCTGGCCTGAAATAAAGGGAGGAAGTGATAGTGTTATGGGTAGTTTGTAAGGATTTAGGGATCAAGAATTTTTTTTTTTAAACGGTTGTCTAATGGCAGGGGTCAGCAGATGCTAAACTGTTTGCCAGTGTGTGTCTATGTGGCTCATGTCATTCTCAGGCAATTATTGCCATTTGTTAATAGGATTGTTATCCTTTTAATTAGCATTCTAATTAGTCTTTCCAGCTCTGCCGCTTGTTCTCCAATTGATCTTTCCATAATGCATGCTCTGTCTCGTTATCCCCAATTTGAAATTCTATGGTGACACTCCATTAAGCTTGCAAAACTGCAAAGGTCTAAAGTGGTAGTAAAGGTTCTTTGTAATTTGACCCTCGCAAGATATGTAGATGTCACTCCTCTCTAGGCCATAACACTTGTAGTTTACCAGAAATTTACTTTCCTATCTGTTTTCACCTGGACTTCTATTTAATCTTTTAAAATCCTGTGAATTTGCTGGGAAGTGGTGGAGCATGCCTATGCTTTTAAGCCTGGCATTAGGGAAGTAGAAGCAGGCACATCTCTGTGAGTTTGGGGCCAGTCTGGTCAACAGAGTGAGTTCCAGGACAGTCATGGCTACACAAATAAACCCTACCTTAAACCACCCCCCCCATATCCTGTGATTTATATATTCATGGAGACACTTCTATTTTCTTCACCTCTGTTTAAAGTAGGCAGTACAAAATTGGCATTCTATATGTTTTTATAATCTTTCTTTTTACCTTACAATGAATGCAAATTAAATTATTTTGTTTTATATTTTGATACCTGTATTTCTTATAGTTTGAAATCCTATGAAGGAAGAAACCTTATTTAACTTGACACATTTTTATCAATACTAAATGCTCCAATATACCCTTATCAGAACAGTAAATGTATCAATTCATTGATTAGTTAACCATATGAGGAAGGTATATTTTTAATCATTAAGGCCAAATACAGGCTAACCTAGTATATACCTCGTGACACATAATTCTATGGCTACCATAATTGAATAGATGTGGTCTTTTTGTTTGTTTGGTTTGGTTTTTAGAGACAGGGTTTTTCTGACACTTTGGAGCCTGTCTTGGAACTAAGTCTTGTAAACCAGGCTGGCTTCAAACTCACAGATTATCTGCCTGCCTCTGCCTCCCAAGTGCTGGGATTAAAGGCGTGCACTACCACGGCCCACCTGAATAGATGGGGCCTTAATGTATTGTTGTTGACCTCCATAGATGCTTCTTTACAGATTAAATTCTACTGCTTCCCTGAAGCCCTCAATGTCATCCACAATGAGTGAAGTTATGTACTCAGTGAGTAGTATTTAAAGAAGAATAGAACTATCTCATCTTCTTATTTGTGTATATTGTACCCCAGACAAAATCAACTATTTGCTTTCAGTAGAGCACACTTTTTCTAAGTAGATCTACTTCCTGTGCCAGCAGTTCTCATTTTTCTTTTCTGAACCATGTGTTATTAGTCTTTTTTTAATTTATTTATTTTTAAAGATTTCTGCCTTCTAATTTTTAATCACTATTCATCTCATTTCTAATTTTTTTCCAGATGTGAAACTTAAGAGATTTATTTTCATTGACATGCAAATGCTAAGTAGATTCTTGGCTGTATCAGATTGGAATTCAGGAATGTAGCTCATTTTGGACATAAAAACTTGTGTCATTAGCATAAGTAAGCAATTAAAGAAAACAAGAAACACCATAGAGTCAAAGTAGGGAGCATGAGTTACTTATGTCAGAATAATACATTTCTACATTTGCAATTAAAATTAAGACCAGACTTAAAAATCATCTACTAAAAAATAAGGGTTAATAAACTTTCCAGGAGAAAAAAAATATTGCAGGACACAGTCTCTAAAAACACTTTTAAAAAATTATAGTGGGCAGAGAGAAAGTATTATCAAGTTTTCTGACTAGGATCAACCCATCCTTATTTACCAAAATTAAAATATCATAGTTATGAGGCACTCCTAGAAGATTAATAACTTCTTTGAGGCTACAATATAAGCAATTTCTATTTTGTATTGAAAACATTTTTATATAGTGTCTGATCAAGGTTTCTCTTCTCTTGTCTCCTCTCAGATCCTCCCCATCCCCGAATTCATCCAAGACTGCACCTTTCTCTTTCTCTTTAGAAAACAATTAGGCCAATAAAACAAACTAACAAATCTGAAGGCAATGGAGGGAAAAAACAAACAAAAATAAAGTACAGGAAACACAAACACAACTCATAAAAAACAAAAATACTCAAATCATCATAGATAAGTACAAGACAAATAAGATAAAAATGCCTGAACAAAGTTCTATTTTAACACTAGGAAGTAAACTTAGGAAAATCTTCACCATAAGTGGTAAAATATGTTGAAAGTAGTTTCCAAGATGAGTTCAGAGAATGAACATGTGTATGTGTGTGTGTGTATGTGTGTACACTTGCAAACACATTTTTTAAGAAAATGCAAAAATAGATGGGAACTTTTCTCATTTTTTGCTTGTTGAGTTTCTTTCATCTGTGAGTTAATGATTATAGATGTGTTATTAGTCTTGTGTTACCATATTACAGATATACATACTTGGAAGTCTTTTAAGGATTTCAAAAACATAGATGTGATACTATTTGTAATTCCAAAAATGGAAGGAGCAAGACTACTGACCCAAATCATCATGGATGAATTAATTAAAGCCAACAATTAATTAAAGCAAGCTATTTATTTGTTTACACAGGCTGCCTCTCCATATAGTGGGATTTGAGAAGTCAGCATTAAATATAAACAAAACAAGGTTTTCATAGCTCAGGGGTAGTCAGTTTCCAAATGGGTGTTTTGGTGGAGAAAACAGGATTACAGGAGCAGAACATCTTAACAAGTTACTCCTAAGGACCTCCTGAAACAAAGCCATGGTTTCAAGGTGGGCATAACAAGATAGTCAAAGCAACAAGTAATCAAAATAAGGTGGCCATATAACCTTCTGAAACAAAGGTAGGGTCCAGGATGATTTTAGATGATTTTAGAAAAAAACATCTTTTTAAAACAAAAGGCAAGGTTGCCATTCCTGGAACAGGCAATACAGAACCATTGTAATTGAGATTACAGGTGGGGCGTATGACAATCCTTGAAAATTAGAGGTTTAACCACAAACAAGAATTAACCTAGTGTCTTTACTATAAGATGATTTTGAAGCCTAAGATGAAGATAGACTGGTTTTCCCCTATCAGAAAAACAAAGGTCATTAAATCAGAACATACTATATTCTAAATCAGTATCTTTTGTACTTTGTGATTTCAATTACTTTTTTCCAAACATCTTCTTTCTAATAGTTTTCTATATCATATTGATTCCACATGCCCTTCTGTTCCCAAGGGAGCTAAATTATTTCTCAAATTTTAGCTACTGATTGTAATGATTTTTATTGGATTCATAAACCTTCTTTTGCTTAATAATGAACATACAGCTATGAGGTGCTTAGGTCTGTTTTTCTCTCTCATCCTTCTCATTAGTCTTCAAATCTCATTAACAAATTCTATTGTGTCATTAACTCTTGAGCCTTGAACACCTGTGAAGTCAAATCATCTTGATATGTCTCTCATTGGCATCTTTCTCTCTTATAGTTCTGATTGTTTCCTGTCCTTGAAGACATTGTTTCAAAGGAAAGAATGGAGGCACTATGGAAGGGAGAGAAAGAGAGAGGCCTGAAGCCCTTTCATGTTAAGTGTTACTCAATTACTGCTTCTTAAAGTCATTTTCAGCCACTTTACTTTCAGCATCAGATTCAGCTTCCTTTTTAATCTTATCTAAAGAATTGCTTTTTTCTTGGGCATTTTAACTTTCCTCTGGTTAGTGCTTTGTTCTTGTACGACCTGTATCTTTGCCTGTCGTGTTTGCACTTATTTCATAAGGTCCTCACTTGTTCTTTGATATCTACTTCTTTTTACTTTGGTCCCTGCCATATCTCAACCTCTACTTTGAATGCCTCATTGGAAACAAATATGCAGTTTATTCTTTTCGACATTTCAATATTTTCTTTCCCTTGAGGCTATTTCCTTTGCTCTTTTGCCTTTTTCCTTCATGATATGAATTGTTTACACAAGAATAGATCATTCTTGCACATATATGTGTGTGTGTATTTTAAAAATCTTCAGTATTAAACAAGAGTCTATTAGTGTTCATGCTCTTAAAATACAATAATTTTTGAGATATTAACTGCCATGAAGACATAAGCATTGTCCTCTGCCAAATTTCACTTAGCCATGAATCCAACAATTCTGAAAGCTACTCCAATGGATCTTTGTTTTTATATACATGGATTTACCAATATCTCAAAATAAGTGATTCTAAATGTATTGAAATATGAATGTGAATCACTTCAAGTTACTTCTTTCTTGTTTATCCTTTTCTGGAACACATGAGAAGCCCTTCCTAAGACATAGAATGCCTTATTTGCCATTGAACTTTCTTTCTGGCATTCTTTTTTAAACATCATTTATTAGTTGTATAAAACAAAGGGTTTCATTATGTCCTTTTAATAAATGGATATCATGCCCTTTGATTCTATTCACTCACATTAACCTTTCTAATCACCTTCTTTTCCAATTTGTTCCCTTCCTTCCTCTTTCCAAATAGTTTTCATTGTATTTTGATATCTCAAAATTAAATCTATATTATGCATATGAAAAAAATTGTGCTATATGTGTGTTTCTGAGTCTGACTTATTTTACTTAACTCAGCAATCTCCTGGTCTAACCATTTTCACAAACATGACATAATTTGATTTTTTTATTTCTTCCTCTGCTTATTTTCAATGAAGTATTTCTCTCATAACTTTAAATCTGCCTCCTGTAACTGTATCTGAGTAGCCTGTATGTACTTTGTTGGGGATCTGTCTTTCCTTTGTCTTCGACAGGAAATATTTCTTGTTCTCTTTCTTTTTCCTTTTGCATGCTGAATTGTGAAGATGACCCAATTGTATTTGCTTTTCTTTTCCTGTGACATGTCCTTGATCATTTCCTTTTTTATTTTTGCTAGTGTGTCTCTTATCAGGAAACACTGCTGAATCTGTTCCTATATACAAAGCTAAGTTTTCCAACTGCTCCTATTCTTAAATGGTCTAGTGAGAATTATATCATGTTTGAGCTCTCTTCCAGATAGCAGCAATAATATTTCTCTGTAACTTAACAATAATATATTGACAGGTGGTCAACACACTTCACACTTTTTCAGATTTGTAATTAATCATTTCTGTCTGCAGCACCAGTTTCCAAATATCTCCAACTTTTACTGAGCTGCTTTGTACTTAATTGCAATTTCAAAACCAATGTCTTAATCTTTCTCTTTAGATTCTTAAGTCTTGACCAACCTTTTTTTTTCTTCTTTTATATTATCTAGAAACATTTTGTTTGAAACTCATGGAAAGAAAAATGATAATTGTTAAGTGAGAAATGCATTAACCCTATATTCTATAGTGTGACTAACATATTATAAGTAAGATGATATAATTGATGGGTCTTCTTTGTGAGATAGAGACATTGAAGTTGAAAATACTCAGGCTATTGCAGGAGTCCTAGCAGAAAGATATGAAAAAGTCTGAGCTAGCATACAGTGGAGTCATGAATGAGATGATTGACTTTTATAAAAGACTTGATAAGATTGCTAATGGAGAAATTTTGTAGACGGTTGACTACCAGAAACACAAGGAGAATAAAACCGACAGAAAATTTCTTAGGCTGAATATCCAGGATGATGTTGATATGATATGGAAAGTGGAAACTACCTACTTTAATAAGCAAAATAAAAGAAACTTCAAGTTTCATGGGAAAATAAATTATTTATTTTGAAAAAATAGTAGAATTTTATTAGACATTTCCAACAGTTGAGAGGAGGATGAGTATAGAAATAATGTGCAAAATTAGAGATGGATCAAGATATCACAAATTAAAGTATTTTTGAAAGATGTTATGTTACTCAGTTCTTCAAGTCCAAGGATTACACTACTGTTGTCAAAGTTCCAATGTTCAAGATCCATTTACAGGTAAAATACAACAATCATGGAGTGCAAAGTTGTAATTTGGACATAAAGCTTCTCAAGAAAAGTGGATAAGTGGAATTGATTAGTGCTTCTAAGATATTAAAATGAGGCCACTGAAAATTCTGTTTATATATTCTTTTGGTATAATTTATAAAAATTACACCTTTTGTCAGTTAAAATGCCTGTGACAATAGCCCATTTTGTGGGTACTCACCAAAATTATCCTTTAATGCCTGTTCTTTCATCTTTGACTCTTAAAAGTCTTCCTTTGCTGTTATACTTTTGGTCTCTCTATAAAATAGAAAAGACTAATTTAAAATAAAGCTTTTCATATTAAGAAGAATATACACAAACCTTATTCAATGGGGTAGATTTTTGTTTTGTTTTGTTTACTTAGAGTATAACTGGGACTCAGCATCTTATTATCTTCTGCAGGTTAGGAACACTAAATCCAGTGCTGTGGGTCTTCAATTAAAAGTGGAGACAGAGCATAAGTTTGTACAATTTGTACTTGTACAAGAATAAAAACTACAACGAATTGGGGAACATGAAATATAACATGAAATATAACATATTACAACAAAAACTCATTAATAATCATTTGGCATTACTATGAGCCCAACCTGTTACTTGAGAGAAACAAAGGGAAAGAAGCATTTATTTGCTTTGACTTTTCCTGTTCAATCATGTTTTATGTTAATAACATTGGTGGTGGTACATGGGTGCGATCCAGGGCCTGAGCCAAGACATGTAATCTAGCACTAAGCCACATTGCAGACTCCCGAAAAACTCTTTCTGAAGAATAATTTCACATATTAAGTGAAAAAGACCTGGGTGAATATTTTTATAACCCTTTAATGCCGTGATCATCAAACCATTAAATTAAAAGTTCCTGGGAACTTTAAGTGTGGATAAATAGGACTGTATCCTTCTGAAATACTGGTAAGTCTTGACATCACCAAGCCAAAATCAGAAACCATATGAAGTCTTTTACATAGGAACTATTTTTAAATTTTAATTAAATATATTTAAGGTGCCTATCTATCTAGCACGTATCTATATATTCAGTGCCCATAAAGACCAGAAAAGGAATTGTATTACCTGGAACAGGAGCTATTGACAAGTGTCAGCCTTCAGGTAGTTTCTGGAAATCAAACTCAAGTCCTCAGCAAGAGCTGTTAACTGATGAGCTGTATCCCCGAACTTTAATTTATGCTTTTACTTTTTACATTTTCAAAGTGTGAGATCAGTTTACATGGCAGTGCATTGCATCATGAAAATTTCAAAGAAGTATTTGGCCTATCTCCTGTTTCTGTTCCTTTTAAAAGAATATTCGCCCCATCCAATAGGGAATATTCAACCTCTTAGGAATCACAAGCTTAAAGAAAACCATCCTCCTCTTAGGTGTTATCAGTTGCCAATAGCTCCTTTCCTTTGTGTCTACCTCTCACTTCCATGATGGGATTTTGTGGGGCCTGATCTTGCTGAGTTCTTGTGTATCATATCAAAACCTCTGTGGGTTCACCTGACATGTCTGAAAAACAGAGATTCAGTGTAGTCATCTATAACCTCTGTTCCTATGATCATTTTTCTCTCTCTTCTGTGATGATCCCTATAACTTGGGAGGAGGAAGAGAGATATAGATGTCCAACACAGGCATGAACACCCCATAGACTCGTAGGCTCTGCACAGGACTACTTCTTCTACTCTGTATTAGTTGCTACCTACTGCAGAAAGAAACTTTTCTGATGAGAATGGACAGATGCTAAAAGTAGTCAGATGAAACATTTTTGAGTTTGTGCTTTAAATCTCACTTCTTTCATGTCCACTTTATATGGCTTTATATCAATATAACCTTCGTATTTAGTGAAAAGCTAAGCTAAAATGCTATATTCATGGGATATTAGTGTAATCAATCTTTTTGTGTTAGAAATGATTAATCATTGAAAACATATATCTTTGGGCAATTAGCTCTCTATCATGTTGACTTTTAAAATATTCATTTTTGAAAAGTTCACAAAGGTATGCAATGTACGTCAATCATATCCATTTCCTGCTTCTCCTTCCTACTCTCCCAAGATCCCCTGATCACATCTCCATTTCACAAACTCATGTCCTCTTTTTAATATGCTATTACTTTATTTTTTAACTCACCAATCCTGTTTGTAGACACATAGGTATGGGGTCATCCAGTAGGGCATCAACAACCTTCTAGTACCAACAACCCCAAATGAAAGTGAGTCTCCTCCCCCCACATCCATCAATCCCAGTAGGTCCTAAGTTGTGGGTGGAGCTTGAGAACCCTTCCTCTCTCCATGCTTAAGTTTTTAACCTGTTTAATCTTATGTGGGTAGCTATAGATTACCATAGGTTTAGGAGTGCAATAACCATAGCACATCCAGAAAACAGTATTTAATCGTTCTCCTCCCCGTTCTCCAGGCCTTATATTCTTTCCACTCTTATCAATGTCCCTACAATGTTTGAGGACTCATCATAAGATGTCCTCTCACAGTTGTTTCTTCCCATCACTTTGGAATTTGTGATTCCCTTTGTTGGCTACTACCCTCTGTAATAAGAAGCTTTTTTTTTGACCAAAATTGAAAAAAAAAGTTCAACTCTGTGTATATGAACATAAATAATTAGAAGGCAGTTTGACAATATTACCATTTAGAGAAAAAAAATCAAGAATTCTTCTCTGGAGTCTATAATTTCATTAGCCATGACCTTTGGCCGTGTTTACAGTGCCAGGTTTGAATTTCCTCCTATGAAGCTGGCCTCAAATCCAATTAACAGAGCAGTTGGTTACCTACATAAACAGTCTTGCCACCATCAGTGGGCACAATTTTCCTGGCAAGTTGGTATTGTAGCATTCACGGCTCAGTACTAGATAAGACCCTGGATGTCTCTAATACCCCAGCAGCCTGCATAACACCTTCCAGCAGTTTGGAAACTAGACAGCAGGGAATTTAGTGTCCTGATTATTATTTTCTGTATTGCAACCAAAGTGTGTATCTTCAGCAATAAGGTCTTATCATCTAGTTATGGCAGGCAACCAAGAGTAATGGTGATAGCCTGTATTGTTTTGGATACCTCTGAACTTCCCTAGCCAAGAACTAACAGGGAGGCAATCCATGCTTCAAACTTTTATTTTCATTTCATACCATATGTCTTCTGGAAGCAACACTGTTCTAAAATGTGTAGTACCTCTGTTCAGACTCCTTTTATACAATTATATTTTTACTTGTATTATAAATTAGAGAGGTTTTGTAAGGATTCATCATACATTCTTAAAATTGGTAACTTCACTCTGCATCCTTCTTTTCCACCAAGCCCTTGCTCTCATCCTTGCTTAAACCTTTTACTCTTAATAGTCTCTCCTGTTCTGTTTTCTCACATATGTTTGACTATCTCCACCTATTATAGTATTTTGCTTGGGTTACAAAATCATAGCTTCCAACGTGGTTTCTTCATGTACCTTCATTTTGCTTACATCTATCCCTGGCAACTGGTTTTCCCACCCACATTACACCATCACATGCTCAAACTTTTCTGCCTATAGGTTTCTGTCTCTGTACCTTTATTTCACCAATTTTCCAATTTCTTCCCCACCTAAATGCATCACTCCTTCCATTGACCCAATTCTAGTTTCATAGTTTTCATATGTACTACAAGTCAAACAGAAATTTTGAAATGTGGACTGGGTGACATTAATAAGTATAATGTTTTCCTTGGATTTTATGAAATAATATGAAACCATGTAAAGTAACAAAGCAGTGAATAGGAAAAAAAAAGCTTTGTTGAAAATTGCCTTGTGAAATGGCTCAGCACTTAAAAGTCCCTGCTGCCAAACAGTATGTCCTATGTTCAGTTCTGGAACTCCCAGTAGAAGGTGGTAAGAGATTACTTAAGGTATTCCTGTGACATCCATTAAGCATGCCAAGTCGCATTGTGCACCTGTACATGCGTTAGTAATGCACATATATTAGTAATTTTTCTTAATTTTTATTTTTATTATGCAATTTTAAACTTTTTCTTTTAATTGAATATATTTGTACTGTATTTCCATCATTTTCCCCCATTCTCACTAATTCTTATCATATCATCCCTGCTTACTCTCAAATTAATAGCTTCTTTTTCTTTGTATATACATAACATATTCATATGTAGATAAATATATAAATACAGCCCATTGATGTAGATGTGTGTGTGTGTGTGTGTGTGTGTGTGTGTGTGTGTATCTGTGTGTATGTCTGTGTGTCTGTTTCCAAGGCAGAGTGCTTAGGCTTGGACAACCTATCAGGGGTTCATTCACCTTTAGCGAAGATTGATTCTCCCTCACAAGCAGACATTAACTGCCTGTAGCTCTACATCAAGAAGTAGAAGCTTTGGAGCTTTCCTTCATCCATATTGGCATGCCAATTGTTGGTACCATTTTCAGGTTTTCTTTAAGAAACTCTATTGTTTAGATTTCATGAGTGCAGCATCTTTGGCACATATAGAGATCACAATCTCACAGCAGATGCCCTGGTTCTCTGGCTCTTACAATCTTTTCTTTTTTTCCCTAATATTCCCTGACTTTTAGGTGTAAAGGTTGTGTTGTAGATGGACTCTTTGGGGCTGGAAACCCCAAGTTTAATTGTTTTCTATATTTTGACCAGTTGTGGATGTTTGTAATGTTCTACTTACTCTGTTAAAAGAAGTTTATCAGATGAAGGAAGAGAACTACAGTTATCTGTAGGTATAAGGATAAGTAAAGAAAAATAAATATTTCTTTTTTACTTACATGTACATATACATTAACAATAAGGCAATTCTTTATCATTTAAAAATAAGAATTTTGTAAATACAAACAATATGTTTGGATCACATCTAAGAATATGTAGTATGACTAATTATTAATTAAGTTTAAGTCCTGGCTTCTGTGCTTGCTAAAACAGATAATGGTGCGACCCTTTAGTATACTTCCTCATATTGTGGCGACCTTCAATCATTAAACATTATCTCACATATTCTTACTTCTACTTCACTTTTACAATATGAGTTTAATAAAAGCTGTAACACTTAGGTAAGTACAAGAGTGGAAAGAAATTACATTTAATCATTTTACCACAGAGTCCAGTACACTCTGTTAATAATAGTAATTGCTATGAATAGCATCTATATTCATAATGAATTTCAGGTAAATTCCAACTTAAATCTACAGAGTTAAAGATAACAAGGTGTGAGAGAGACAGCTCAGTAGTTAAGAGCACTGACTGCTCTTCTCTAGAACCATGACTTGATTCCCAGCACCCACGTGGCATTTCACAGCTCTCCAGATCTCCAGTCCCAGGGCATTAAATGCTCCCTTCTGGTCTTTACAGGCACCAGGCTTCAACATATTGCACAGATATACGTTCAGGCAAATCATCTTCACAAATGAAACAATTGTTTTAATATTTAAAATCTAAACAATCAAGGACTGAAAAAAAATGAATTCGTAGTTAAGATCACTTGCTACTTTTTCTGAGGACAGAAGTTTAGTTCTCAGTACCCACATGTAAAAACCATCCGTAATTCCAGTTCCAGAGAATCCAATGCCCTCTTCTGACCTCCTCCAGACATCTCTTATTTACATTTCTATTGATGTGGCAAAACAGCATTAATTTGGGGCATATGGTTCCAGAGGGTTTGAATCCATGACCATCCTAATGAAGAGCATGTCTATTGGTAGGCTGGCATGTTGTTAAAACAGTGACTGATAACTGACAACTAATCTCAGGTGAGAGACAGAGAAAGAGACCTGGGAATGGTATTGGGATTTTGGAACCACAAAGCCCACTTCCAAGTGACACACCACCTCCAACAAGGTTATACCTCTTAATTATGAGGAAACAGTTCCACCAACTGGAGAGCAAACGTTGAAGTATAGGGGCCTATAAGAGCCATTCTCATATAAACAACCACAAATCAACAAACTATATTTATGTATTTGTGCTTTAAATTGTTTTTTCAAGGCAGATTTTAAATATGCCCATTTGGCCAACTTTAACTTTCAACACCAACTCCATTGTTCATCTCCAAGTAAAATCCTACAGTGTTTTTAGTTAAATTATTATTATTATAAATACTTTAACCCAACTTACCCTACTAGGAGAGGATGTGAGAATGATTACGTCACTATATTGTGTCTTGGAGGCTAGAGTTCTCTGATATTAATGAGGTAAATTTCTAGTACATAAAGGAATTAGTTAAGTTCATGAAAAATATCAAGTTAGTTACATTTTCATTTTTATTAAATACAACATCAAGACTGCCAGTAAATCATAACAACTTCTATAAGTAAATGGAAAATAAATTTCTAATATTTTCTCATTTGGAGGCCTAGAAAGTTGATAAAAACAACAAAACTAATTTATTTTCACAGGTATCAGATTCTGGGAAATATAACGTCCACTCAGAGTGTTTTGCTAAAGTGGCTTAAAAAATCTAGAAGGATATAATTCTTTAATGAATATACTCTACTAATGTACCCAGCTTAGATAATGTTCATCAAGTCACTTAAAAGTGTACTAAAAAATACTCTATAACATAATTTTCAAAGTCAACTCTGATTGCAGTATAATTTCTCCCAAATTAATAAACCTCAGAAATGTAATTATATAAAAATTACTGTGATGCATCAATCAGAAACTTATCACTTATAAAAATCCTGCATAAATTGGTGGACATTAAAACAGCCATCTTTTCTATCTTTTGATGACATGGTGAATTGGTCTTTCTGTAAAATTCTGTATAGGGCTTATGGTATATACTTTTTTATAAATAGAATACCGGGTTATATTTTCCTTATGTTGGGACAGAATAATAATGGAAGCAGACATTCCCATACAGAGCTATGCTGTTTTCCATTAACGTCAGCCTAAGAAATGATATTTGTGTAAAACAAAATAATTTGCTGATGCAAAGTAGATGAGCTAATTAGCAAAAAGCAAGGAACATGGAGTTTTCATTGCTGAGGCAATATGTTGCTACCAGAGACATTGGTAAAGTAAAACAACAGTAGGAAAACTTGGTATTCCTTACAAGAAAATAATAAATGTCACTAGCCCCTACTCTGTTTGTCTTAAATAGGTAGTTCTCAAAAGTGTTTCACATATAGCTATAGAGAAAGTTCAATGGTTTGTAGCACTGACTACTCTTCTAGAATACCCTTGTTTGATTCTCAACACCCACATAGCCAGTCAACACCATCTGTAACTCCAGTGCTACAAACCTGTTTCTTGCTACACACGCAACAGTCACACTTATGGCCCACAGATGCACATGAAGGCAAAGCACCTATAATAATAATAAAAATTGTTTTGCAATTCAGGATTTCCCTTTTTAAAGTATTTTGTATACTTGGGTCTGCTCATTTAATTTGTCAACATCCTTATGTAGTAGAGTCCACTATTGCTTCATTTCACTTAGGAGGATATTGAAATTCTTTGGATATAAGATGATCATCTTTTTTTTTTTGATAAATTTGATCCTAGGCTCTGACTGAATCCACTCAAGCAGTAACTTCTTGCTATAGCAAGAAAGAAAAAGATGATTTCTAATAGTCAAGTTTTATTTGGTTGTTAACAATGGGAAGGAATATTTTAAATCAGAGCTGGGCTGACTTTGACATTTGTAAACAAGTGAGGTAAGCCACATCTTTCTATGGGAGAAGAAAGAAGCAGGTAGAAGGCAAGGGTAACTGTTTTGTATTGTTGTGAGAAACTACTGTGTCTCAGGAGCTGCAGATTAAAGGTTATAATATATATCAGTTTTGTTTCCTGATAGAGTTGTGGCTTCACACAAAAAGACAAACATATTTTTGTAAAGATTTAAGGTGTTGATACACAGAGTGGCAATTTCTCAGTCTTAACAGCTATTTAATGAGAGGCATTTCAGTACTATGTTGTAAGTTCTTTCAAATTAAGATAAAATCAGAACTGTCGCATACATTCTTATTCTTTTGTAGAAATAATTGAGGTAAAAGCAAGTAACAACACATCAGTTGTATGTCTGATACCAAACGGTCAGCTGTGAAAACATACATACAAGTAATATTGTACAGATTGAGCAGGCTTTATTTTTGTATTTAGGAATGTGTATATACATATACAGCAACCATTAATGACAAAAGAGACTATGAATTAAATAGAGAGCAAGAAAGGATATATGGAAGTGTTTTGAGGGAGAAAAGGGGAGAGGGAGATGATGTTATATTATAATCTGACAAAAAAATCACTTGTAAAAAGAAATAATTGTGGGTCTAGCAAGATAGTTTGTTGAATCAAGTGCTTGTTACATAAGCAAGAGGATCTGGGATTGAATCTCTAGAACCCACACGAATACCAGCCTGAAATTCCACTGCTATGGAAGTGGAGGCAGTCAGATCCCCTGTCTAAACAAATTTGTGAACTCCGTTTCGATGATGTTTCCTGTCTCAAAACCTAAAGTGGCGAAATTATTGAGAATGATATCCTGGAGTCACGCTCTAGGATCCCCATGTACAGGCATGGGTGAGCTAACACACATGCCCACTCACACACCAACCACACAATCTAGTTTTCCTAATTAATTTAATCAAGCAGAGCCAAACCTCTGAACTACCACTCTGTGGGTAGAAAAACAGAGATTGAGGGCTAAATTTCTGGACCAATTCAGAGAGTAGAGAACAACAGCTCAGTGGGAAAGTAAGGAGATTTTACCTGGTAGTCAAAAGGGTGTGATTTTCCCAGCTGATTTTGGCTGTTCAGGTTAACCCAATTCAGGGCACTTTGCCCTAGCTAGTTAGTGACCATTGTCGGGGAAAAGGGATGCAGCGTCTTTCCCGACAAAAAGAAACACATATTACAAGATTTTTGAGGAATTCTGCTTTTAGGCTACTTCTGTTTACACTTGAAGAATCTGGCCTGGGCTGAGCCAGGTCATTATGTTAGAACATTTTCAGCAGCTGTGGTGATTTGAAGGAAAATGGCTCCCATAGGCCTATAGGGAGTGACGCTGTTAGGAAGTGTGGTGGGCTTTGAGGCTCAGAAGCTCAAGCCAAGCTTAGTGTGTCTCAGTTTCCCTGCTGCCTGCAGATCAAGATGTAGCGCCCTCAGCTCCTTCTCCAGCACCAAATCTGTATGCGTGCTGCCATGCTTCCCACGATGAATGATAATGGACTAAACCTCTGAACTATAAGCCAGTTCCACTTAAATGTTTTCCTTATACGCAATACCATGGTCATGGTGTCTCTTCACTGCATTAAAAGCCTAGCTGAGGCAGAAGTACTCATATTTTGAGGCCCACTTAGAGACCTAACAATTGTCACATTCTTCTTGATTTGAAATGTGGGCATTTGGGAAGCTACAGAAAATACTCAATAATTAATTCATCTCATATTGCATAGCTTTAAAGAATTCTATTTCAGAAGAGATTTATAATTATAATATCCAAATATATTGAGAATTTTTTTCAGTGGTGTAGCTAAGGAATATGGCATTTTATTTATTTACTTATATATTTAGTGTCTCATACAATGCATCCTGATCTTAGCCTCCCTATGGCAGGCTTTTTCGTTTAGGCCACCAACCAGCTCCCAAATTAGGACACGGAGACTTCTTTTTTTTTTTTTTTAATAATACAGTCTCTTTTTTCTTTTTTTAAAATATTTATTTATTTATTATGTATACAACATTCTACCTCCATGTATGTCCACACGCCAGAGGGTGCCAGATCTCATTACAGATGGTTGTGAGCCACCATGTGGTTGCTGGGAATTGAACTCAGAACCTCTGGAAGAGCAGCTGGTGCTCTTAACCACTGAGCCATCTCTCCAGCCCGACACAGAGACTTCTTATTAGTTATGAGTGCTCAGCCTTATCTTCTTCTTGCTCCTCTAGCTCTTATAACTTAAATTAACCTCTTTCTCTAAATCTACATTTTGCCTCAAGGCTTTTTACATTTTCTTTCTGTATGTCCTACTTTTACTGCTTCTTCCCTGTCTGTCTGCGGGCTGCATGACTGACTTACCCAGAGTGCCTCCCACTTGTTTTCCCTTGATAGCTCCGCCTTCATTTCTCCTCTCTTTTCTAGATTCCTTTTCCTATTTATTTTCTCTGATAGCCAGACTAGCTTATTTTTCTACTGCCCAGCTATTGACCTTTTAGCTTTTTTTTTTATTAGACCAATTAGGTGCCTTACGCAGGCAAACAAAAGCAACAACACATATTTTCATAAACAAAGGCAGCAGAAACAAAAGTAACACATCTTTACACAGAGTAATATTCTGGGGCATAAACAAATGTAACACACCCTTACATAGTTAAAATAATATACCACAAACCTGTCCTCCCTCCTCTCCTCCCAGTCCCTTCCTCACATCTTTCTCCCCCAGATCCACTCCTCCTCTGTTTCTCTTCAGACAAGGGCCCAATTCCCAAGGATATCAACTGAACATGACATAACAAGATGCAATAAGCTTAGACACAAACCCTTATATCAAGGCTAGACAAGGCAACCCAGTAGGAGGAAAATGATCCCAAGAGCAGGCAAAAGAATCAGAGACACCACCTCCCATTTCCACTGCTAGGAATTCCACAAAGACCCCAAGCAGTAAATGGATGTGGAGCTTTTCTTTTGTTCCAACTGTCCGGTCTTAAATAGTTATGCAAAAGTTTACATTAATTACAAAATATTCAGCCTATAACTCTGGCTTATTATTAACTAGCTATTACAACTTAACTCATTTTTATTGATCTAGATTTTGTCACATAGCTTATGGATTTACCTGTTTTTTTAGCATCTTCCTTCCCCAGGAACTGGTTCATCTTTCTCTCTCAATTCCCCCTCTGCATCTCTGTATTTTCAGTTTTACATTCCCATATAGCCTTATTCTGCCTTGCTATAGACCAAATCAGCTTTTTTATTAACCAATGAGAGCAATATGTATTTATGGTGTAAAGAAGGATTTTCTCACAGCACCAAGCTAAACAACTACAATGTATATTCAGAGGACAAAGCAGAGACCCATGTAGGCTCCATTTTTTCCATGAAGTGTAACAAGACAGAGTTATTATTTTTGGAAAGAATTGTCTAAAGAGAAATTTAAAGGAAAAGGACATTTGGAAATAGGCCAAGTTCAAGGATCTGGACTTACATGTCTGCTAATTCTGAATACTCATTGTGCCTAGAAAAATTTTCACCAAGTCAGTTGAAAATCAGTCAGGTAAGTGACTCAGTGGGTAACAGTGTTTTATGTAAAATTTCTGAATTCAAATTCTCAGAATACACATTAAAAGGTACATGCCTATGCATGTCTATAACTCCAGCATTAGGAGTAAGAGACAGGTGGAGTTTAAGAACTGTTTGGACAGTGAGTTTGTCTGACATGGCAAACTTCTGGTTCAGTGAGATACACTGTCTCAGGATTATAGGCTGTAGGGCTAGACATAGTGGAGCCTGGGAGCCAGAGGCAGGGGAATCTCTGTGTGCTTGAGGCCAGCCTGGTCTACAGAACAAGTTCCAGGACATCCAGGACTACACAGAGAGACACTGTATCAGAAAAAAAAATGTTTATGTTATATTTTTGTATTATGTGTTTGTGGGGGGGGGTGAGTGTTGGTGTGTACTGGAGAGTGATTCTCTGCATTAGTATTCTCTGCATTAGTATTGGTGGGGGTTTATGTCTTGCCTGGTCCCAGAATAAACACACAAAAACTATATTATTTACAATAGTGGTTGGCTAATAGCTTAAGCGTATGTGTGTGTGTGTGTGTGTATGTATGTACATATGAAATAAGCACAAATGTTTGTGTATAAATACATATTTGTTAAATTACTGCTCCTTTGAATTTTACTAATTATGTGTTTACTGTGTGTCCATGTTTAAAAAATCTAAATACGGATTTTATTCAATGACTTCTGAAATTCTCTAGAATTCAGAGAATTTCTAAACCATAGGACAGATATGTTTATTAATAATCACTAATCATAAGCTGACTTTTAATATTTGAGAATTCTTGGGAGTTAGATTCATTGTACTTTTGAATTAAATGAATAGTGCTAATCTGTATCATGCAAATTTATGTGTATGTGAGTGTATACATATGTGTGTAAATGTGTGTGTATCTGTGTAATCTGTGTATGAATTACACAGGATATGTAAATGTTGAATTGTGAATCCTTTGTAGAATTTTTGCCTATCGTATTTATAAATACAAGCTAAAGTCTGATTTTTCTAGTACCCTTTGCATTAAACAGGTTATCTGTATTTCAATTTCTTACCTATGTTTGTAGGTTGACAAAATGAAACACATTTTATTTGGAATTCTTGCTACAGGTCTAGTTCTATAAAATTCTGGTTTTTATCAACTTGACTTCATTGATTTTATGCACTTTAATCTTTACTTTGTATTATATAGAATTTGATATGTTGATACGCAAACACATCTGCTGCTTGGATAGTAGTTATCTTAGAACTGACTCTTTCCAAGTCAGTAATGACATCAAAAATTGGTACTGTGCGCTCCTGTCAGAATTTCCATATTATGCAATGGAAAAAAGGAAGCATCTTCAACAAATGGTGTAGGCATAATGGGATGTCAACATGTAGAAGAATGAAAGTAGATCCATATCCATCACCATGCACAAAACTCACGTCCAAATGGATAAAAGGCTTCAATATAAATCTGACCACAGTGAACCTGATAGAAGAGAAAGTGGGAAGTAGCCTTAAATGTAGGGCCACAGGAGACCAATTCCTAAATATAACCCCAGTAGCTCAGATACTGAGAGCACCAATTAATAAATGGGACCTCCTGAAACTGAAAAACTTCTGCAAAGCAAAGGACACAGTCAATAAGACAAAAAGGCAGCCTACTGAATGACAAAAGTTCTTCACCAACCCCACATCAGTGAGAGATTGATCTCCAAAATATATTAAAAAAACTCAAGAAATTAGATATCAAAATTCCAAATAATCCGATTAAAAAATGGGGTACAAATCAACACAGAGAATTAAGGAAATGTTCAGTGGGGAGGGGTCAGGGTCAGGGTCAGGACCTGGCATACTGGGATTTGGAGTCCAGACCAATGCAACTCTCAGGCAAGGGGGAGCTGGGATGGATATGAGGGACTGGGATGATGCTCCCAACTTAATGTCACAATAATATTTTTAAAAAATTCAATTATGACAGGAAGAAAGTCCTATTCTGTCTAATTCAATATTAAATTCAAGTTGTTTGTGAAAAAAATATATAAAAGCTCATTGTTTATTTTGTTTGTATGTTTCCTGAAATTTTAGTGTTAGTGTTGGTGTTATAATTAAAATTTATGATGAGGATTTTGAACCCACTGAATAGATTTTCTTTATCTATATGGCAATGTAGCATAGAAACCAAGTTTTTGTCCTATAAATTTTCTATTCATGTGTTGATGGGATCTCTAAAATCAAATTGTTGTCCCTAAGAAGTGTTAAAAGACAAAAAATTTTTTAAAAAGATGCAAAGTGTCATAGTTTGAAAAAACAGCCTTTGCATTGCTTTCTACTTATAACATGAGCCAAAACAGCATACCATATTCAAGATGAGTAGAGCAATCACATGTCCATGTGGAAGGGATGGAAATGCTGAACCATATTTGAGAAATCTAAGAAAGAAGTACTTGTTATTTTTTCACATTATTTGGCACACTGAATATCACACAGATCCATGTGAAGCTTTGCACCTTTCTCTACAATTAAAAATTGATACACATTTATTCACTCAATAAAGCATTGTTTGATACCATATTGTCCTCTTAGGTTTCAAACTAATAGTAAACCAAAACAGTTGTCATTTGATGGAACACTTTTCAGTTTGCAGTCCTGCGTATAGGAAGATATTAGTAAGAAAGTTCTTCACTTTTATCACATGAATTTATAACTATATAAAAACCATGACTGAGGAATATCGCTAGATTATATTATTTGAAATGTTCTAAGACCACATTGTAATGTTCCTGTCCAAGTCTTTCATCAGAAAGACATTTAGGCCTATAGTGCTTAAGTATTTTGGGAAATACCTTAATAATAATGGCTACTGTGGATGATGTGAACCTGAATTTAGCAATAAGTTCTTGTTCCACATATTAACATGCTATCTCAGAAGTCTGTAGTATAAATCACTATTCTCTCAATCCACATAGGAATGCCGTCTTCATCCAGTTTTCAAGAAACATGGTTATTTCCTCATAATCTCAATGTTTTCAGATCTCTGAAAGAGTGAAAATGTTTAGTCAACTTGAGAGAAAGTATGATAGTGAGTCACTTCTGTGCATATGGTGAGCTGGGGAGGATGTAGTTTTTATTGCTTCTAAAGCTTACACAATTTTGGATCTAATCTGTAAGCAAAAATGACACACAGTTGCAGCCACCAAATTCAGAATAAATTTTTTTCAAAAGAAGCCTGTATAATATAAGGACCCTCAAACTCATGCCCCATTTATATGTTGATTGAGTCAACTGAAATTATGTACTTTCACTTGTACTTTTTGGATGAAAGTGTTCTTTCTCTATATAAAATTTTATTGCTGAGCCAGGCGGTGGTGGCGCACGCCTTTAATTCCAGCACTCGGGAGGCAGAGGCAGGTGGATGTCTGTGAGTTCAAGACCAGCCTGGTCTACAGAGCTAGTTCCAGGACAGGCTCCAAAGCCACAGAGAAACCCTGTCTCGAAAAACAACAACAACAAAACAATTTATTGCTGAATGCAACCAAAGAGTAGCCTTTTCTTTCGATTCAAAATTGTATCATTCTAGTGTATATAAGGAATTTTAATTTTAACATCATATTTTTACACGTGTAGATATGAATAAGGAAACACTGGCTATATTTATCAGTGCAGCCATTCCTTATAAAACACTATTCAGAAAGATCTACATAGACAGAAGAACTATTTTAAAATTTCAATTTATAAATGTTTTAGGTATTAGATATAGTCTGATATGTTGTATCCATATAGATAAAATATAATTATCAAATCTAACTTTATGTATTAGCTAAAACATTTATTATTTCCTTGAGGTAGTAATATTCAGATTTCCTTTACTGAGTCCTTTGAAATATTCATTAAGTTATTGTTAATTAAATTCAGTCTACTGTGCTCTGTAACAGCAGTGTATACTAATCTTACCTAATTGTAACTCTATATGTGTTACCCAATTTTTATTGCCCTTTCTTCAATTCTTTCCCAGATGCTAGTAACCAATGTCTTGGCCTCGATATATACACAATGATCTTTTGTTTTGACTATGTATCCATTATGTATTCATATTTACAGATGCAAGTGTGCATACACATATACACGTTTGTGTAGGCCTAATGTTGATGTTTTATGTATTTCTTAATGAGTTATACTTTATTTATTGAGATATAGTCTCTATATTTTCATCTAGAGCAGAGAATCGTCTCTCTCTTCCTCTCTCTCTCAATCAATCTATCTATTTATCTTCACTTCTGAGATTACAGTTGGACATCATATATGCTCAGTTTTTATGTGAGTTTTAGGGATCTGAACATTGATCCTCATACATGTGTGACAAATGTACATTGATCCATTTACACAGTCTGAGATAAAGTAATACTATTGATTCTGTAAGGCTAAAAAATGTCATTTAATGCATTTGACTCTTATGTTAAGGAAATCTGTGTATCTATATATTTTTGAAAATTACTGGATTATAAATTATTTAACCTCACTTTCTCCATTTACAACTTTAGGTCAAGTGATAATATGTTATTATTGAATTTTTATAAAGTTATCAGTTCTAATATTAAGAAAAACAATGCATATGCAAAATATTGTTTTTCCATAGATGTTCACTCTTAGTATGCCACATATAGAATGCATGATGAACATAGGAGAAATAAAAGTAATATTTCACATTCATTACATAGTGTTTTGAGAAAGGCCAGGTTGTTATTTCATTTCCTACTTTTCTGAAGACTATCAGTTGCAGGATATGACCTTATTTCCCTGAAGTAACATATCTGGGATTGAAAGTCTGGATTTCGAACACAGACTGTCACAGGTTTTCATTATACCACCATGTCTTTCCCAAAGGCCTGTGGAAGTTTACACCATACCCACTGTCTTCCCCAACCTACAAATGACCACATGCTGAAGTTCTTAAAATTTAGCTTTCTTTTTTTTTTTACAACTGATTGACTTTGAGTTATTTAATTAGAATCCTTAGCTTTTGGAAGGATAATTGTAAACCCATCATATTTTAAATAAGCAATGTGTTATTGAAATGAGCAGATAGAAGACAACAGACGCAGGCATGATTGTAGTTTCTAGAATATATTACTTACAGACCAATTTCAGAGAGGGTGCCAGTCATCATGAATTAATTTTTCAGGTGAATTGGCTGAATAAAAAAAAGCAGGAATGCAATGAAACAAAAACAAATGCAACATAATAAAAATTTGGAATTATCCCCAATCTGACATTCTTTTAGAACCAGGGACACCTTTCAACATCTCTCCTCAGACTTGAGGTTCAGAAAGTAGAATTTATTTTCTAATCATAAGATTTTCAAAACAGTAATAAAAGCAAAGTTAATTTTGAATAAACATGACATTATATTACAGTTTAATATATGAGAAAATATGTCTCTGCTGAGGATATTATCTAACTTTTATATTATAATATTAATATATATGTTAGCATTACATAATGTCCATGGCAAAACACATTTTATGATATTTTACACTGTATAATATAAATTATAATAGTATAATGCTATGTATCATATATACACATATATGTGTGTGAGTGAACAATTTATTTGTACAGTTTCATTATCTACCAATATGTTTACCCAGTGAACCTTAAAACTTGTGACTTTTGCTTTTCAATTCTATTCATAAAATATATCAATTGGAATTAAATTCACCTACCTACCTTCTCTCAGTTTTTTTCTAGTTGAGCATTACCAAAATAAAACATTTATATCTACATTCTTATTATTTTTCAGACAATATAATGTATCATGTTTTACCCTCCCCCAGCTTCTCTCAGAGCCTACACACATCCTTATTCACCCAAATTCATGAATTTTCTCTCTGTGTCTCTTTGTCTCTCTGTCTCTCTCTGCCTGCTCCCCTCTCTAAAAGAACTCCAAGTCAAGATAAACAAGACAACAAAAAGTACCAAAATGTGACAAAACTCCCCCGCCCCCCCAAATCACTTAACCAGAGTAGGCATGATATGGTATCTCAGAATTTATTTTCTTTGGGTTATATATTTTATTACATTATTACATATTATTTTGCTTTTTCTTTTGTATCTCTAAAATTCTGATTTCTGCACCTTCACACTCAGCTATGACACACTGAGCTTGCTTTCCTTCCACTTGATACTTTAAAACTTACTGAAATAAATTATGTTCACACACTTATCACTAAATTTATCATTTAATTTCTCTTCCATTTATAGTAGATGAACTGTGATCCAAAACCAATTCCAACATTTATATTTTCCAGCTGTCACAGAACACTTTTATGAATATATGAACATACCCTTTTGTCACATGGTTAGGAAACCGTCACCTCATTTGACAGCCTTATGGATTCTACACAGTATTATATAATGGAAGACTCCAGGGAAACGTGGCCCACCAAATGAACTAGGCAGGGCTCACATTTGCTCACAGAGACAGAAGCATGAAGCATGAGGCCTGTATCAGTCTGCAACCGTCCTCCTCTGCATGTATATTATGGCTGTTAGCTTGGCATTCTTGTGAGACTCCTAACAGTGGGAGCTGGTGTACCTCTGACCCTTTTGTCTGCTCTTGAGACATTTTTCCTCCTACGGATTGGCTTGTCCTGCCTTTACATGAGGATTTTGCCTTGTATTATTATATTTTGTCTTGTCCTGTCTGGCTGTCATCTCTTGGAGACCTCTTTCGTGAAGAGGAAATGGGGAGGAGTGCATCTAGGGGAGCAGGGAGGTAATGGGGAGCTGGGAGGAGCAGAGTGGGGGAAAACTGTGGTTGGAATGTATTGTATGAGAGAAGAAAGTATTTTCCATAAAAAGTTCGCACACACACACACACACACACACACACACACACACACAGATTGTCTACACTTAGTTTGTTTGCCATCGCATTTTTTATTGTCTCCATATCCAAACCTAACTGCAAGTTTATTCATTGTAAAATGTTTATGTTAATTTTGCTAATGAATTTGGTATTACCAATTCTAGTGGTCATTTCTTCCTTCTCATTTGACTTGCTCCTTTGTGTAATTTGACCCAACTGATCACTTCATGTCAAAACAATTTTTTTTTTCTGATTTTCTTACTTTCTGATTCTTACTTCCTACTTTGCTTTACAGATTCGCCAAAGTGCACCCCTACTCTCCCGGTTTTTCCTCTGAATTAGTGAATTCTCTCCTTGCTGTGATAAAATACCTAACAAAAGATGCTAGAGAAATAGCTCAGTGGTTAGGAGTGCTGACTATTCTTACAGAGGTCCTGGCTTCAGTTCCCAACGCCCACATGACAGCTCGCTGCTATCTATAACTCAAGTTCTGGTTCCATTCTCACACTGACATACATGTAGTAGAACGCCAAAGCACATAAAATAAGAATAAATAATTTTTAAAAAATGCCCAACTAAAGTACTGAAGGAAGGAAGGAAGGAAGGAAGGAAGGAAGGAAGGAAGGAAGGAAGGAAGGAAG
>NW_004949134.1:1440978-1464363 GCF_000317375.1 Microtus ochrogaster | reverse complement strand
GAAGGAAGGAAGGAAGGAAGGAAGGAAGGAAGGAAGGAAGGAAGGAAGGAAGGAAGGAAGGGGCTTATTTAAAGGTTTTGCAACCTTCTCTAGCTGGGGCCCAAGGATACAAACATATGAGCTTGTGATGAACATTTCATATTTAAATTACATATCATATTATATTGGAGTGTCATATCTTAAATCTGAATCTGTCTGACTTACTTTCCTTCCTGTGGCAACATTTAGATCTTAGGCTTTTAATAAAGCATACCTGTGGATGACATGAAATACCATGTCTACAATTCAGATTATTTCACTTCCTAACCACATCACTTATGTATTGAAAACAAAATCTATGTATCTTACAAACTTTGCACACACAAATGCAAGTACAAAGTAACTGTGTTATGTGGCTCAGGGTTTCTTATACAACTTTATAACTGGCTTTTGCATCAGTCATCTCAAAGTTCCTAGTCTACCCAATTTTTTATTCATTTAACTCTTTAAAACTTATTGAACTAAGGTTTTGTTTGCTATTTGCTGGAAGTCACACACACACACATGCACGCACACACATGCACACACCACAGACACACACACGCACACCACACACACACACACACACCACACACACTTACACCACACACACACTCTCACGCACACCACACACACGCACCACACACACACAACACACGCACACACACATTGCCATATGGCAATATGGGCTTTCTTACAAGGCACATATCAGTATGGCAGCTGGCTTCATCAAAAAGTGCAAGCGAGAAAGTATCAACAATACTAATGTATTTTATAACTTCATCTTAAAAATGGTATTCCATTACTCTTTCTTCTTTATTAGAAATGAGGTATATTTTACACTTAAGAAGAGGAAAATCAGTTAGTCACTCTCATAATTTCTACACCATCAGATGGCTAGCAGAGCTGGAGACCCATAACCTGGGGGGGGCGATCCCCTCTGAGGGCCAAGACCCACAGAGAGGTTACCCTGGAGACCCAGAATAGAGTCAAACACTAGTGACAATAAGAGACACAGAGCTTCATCCAGTAACTGATGGGAACAGTTATAGAGATCTACACTCAAACAGTAGGCTGACCTTGTGGAATCCTGTAGAAGAGGGGAAAGAAAAATTGTAGCAGCCAGTTGGGTTAAGGGCACCACAAGGAAAGCCAGACAATTACTCGTCCTCATAGGGGCTCACAGAGACTGAACCGATAACCAGGGAGTCTGCATAGTACTGAAATAGGCCCTCTGCATATGTTAAAGTTGTGTAACTTAGTCTTCATGTAAGACTAAGAGTGAGAGTTGGGTATGTCTCTGACTCTGTTGCTTACTTTTGCGACCTGTTCCACCTACTGGAGTGATTCTCCCAACATTAATAGAAGAGGTTTTTAGTCTTACTACAGCTTGATATACCATGGCTGACTGATAGCTATGGGATTCCCTCATGTATCTGAAGAAAAACAGTGGAAGAATGGATGGGGCACAGTGTGGGGGAGGGGGAGGAGAAACTGAGAAGAGGGGAAAAATTTAGCTGGTATTTACAAACAAAGAAGCAGATCTATTTGGGTAATGTTTGTGCACCCTTTAATCCAAACACTTAGGAGGCAGAGGCAAGAGGATCTCTTTGAATTTGAGGTCAGGCTACAAAGAGTAAGCCTATTTTTAAAAACTAAAAAAGAAGAATAAAAAAACAAAGAAACAGAAGATCACATGAGGAATAGATAATAAGAAAGTGTTATTATTAGAGGCTTGTCATACTAACTCAGCTTGACTATTCTTTATCCTGAACTGTTTACCATTTTAAAATATTTTCGAATCTTAAATATTGTTATATACACAGCAATGTATGTGAGGGATAAGACCATTTTCTGAATAGAAAATTAGTTCATTTTCAACATATATCCATATTCTCAATTTAAAGGTAATTTCCTATATTATCTGTATTATCCTGTATTCATATTTTGATTGTGAGTTATATGAGAACACAATTAAATTTTTGTATTTCCACAATTATGTAACTCTTAAGATTTTCCCAATTTAGAACATTTTAAATTTGGGGGTTTTGGGATGAGGAAAGTTTAACTAGCATATCTAATTGACCCTGGAATTATAAAATAATCTCAAATTATCCAAAACCCAACATATATTTCTAGAATGTTTTTATACTTATGATTTTCCAGTTTTTTCACCTACATTAATGTTAACACAGAACACTTATATTCTTCAGCCATATCTACTCATAACCCATGCCTATTATTTTACTAAATAAATTATATTATTGTTATTTCCAAACTATGAACCAAGTTTAATGAATTTAGATAATTGCTTTGTTAAAAACTAGACTGAACTAGTATCCATTCTTGTGTTCTTAAATTAGACATCACCTTCCAGAATCATTTTACCTTTTCTGTTCTGTTATTTTTCATAGTCTACATGGTGGTCAAGCAAACATTAAAAAATGCACAAGAAGTATTTGCTCTTGAACTCAATAATTTAAAGCTGCCATGACTACATATGATCACAACCTGGGTGTATTCAAACATAGAAATTTATTCAACAATGTTTCTAAAGGTTAGAAATAAAGAATCATTGTTTTGGCAAGAGAAATGATCCTTCTTGATTTATGCTTGGATTCAGGTGGTCATAGCATTCTTTGGCTTTCTTGACTTACAGTTGTATTACTCATCTCTTTCTCTCTTGCTGGTTGGCTTTCCTTCCTATGAGTATTCTTTCCTGTAACACTAGTAACTGGACTTAAGAACAGCCATAATCTGCTAGGACATTGGTGAAATTATATCTGAAAGTATTCTCTTTTTAGATAAAAGCATTTATATAGTTTTTTAAGGCCAGAACTTCAACATACCTTTTGAGTGACACAATTCAGTCTATTGGTCAATGGATTTTGATTTTCATCACAAATTCAAGCAGCAACATGTTATACAAAATGCTAACATACATTTTGGAAAGTAGTGGTGACCAAATGATGACTTATCTGTTATCTTCTAAAGCATGGATGTAATACTAATAGATATATAGGGTTTTCAGATATGATATCAAGAAGAACTCTCAGTCACAGGAGTCAATTCTTAGAAAGAGCTCAGGCAAGAAAAGCTGTATTTTAAAAGTTAGGAAGTTAAGAAGCAACCAGATCAAATAGGTATAAAGTAACTGATATTCTCTTTGATGAGATCGTGCAGATAGTGCAATAAAGAAGCAGAAGCCTCAGATAGTGAAAGCCTTTGAGCTGAGTGACTCTAGCTAGTACCTAGCTGTAAATCACATAAATGTCACATGGAAAGAAGTTTAGTTCATGCGCAAACTTTGCAAGCACATTTTCTCCAGAGAAAATGTTATATATAAATATATAATCAAAACCTAGATGTTACTCCGTTTTTTGATAATTGACTAACACTTTGTCAGTACTAAACAGAACCTAAATTTCTCATTATATTATCTGGAAATAGATACTCCGTTTACACAAAAATAGCAAGTGCCCAATTTACAAGTAAAAATTAAGAATATTCTTCCTGTAAAATACATATATATCTGCCTAGCACTTCACACATACTTAGTATAGATGTTATTAATAAGCATTGGAAGCAAATAAGATCACATACAAAATGACATAAAATACTACAGTTATCTTTAGGCTACAAAGAATAATGTTCTTGTTTTTCAGCCTCTGACATATACTAGGTTCCTTTCACTGCTATAGTAAACTATCAAACAGTTTTTCCTAAAAAGTTGTTTCTAAAGAGTTTTTTATAATAATTTTTCCCCATTTATAGCTCCTAATGTGTTGTGTATGAAATGAAATTCGTGGGGCTAAAATAAGGGTATTGACAGTGCTTTTTTTTAAACTCCAGAGTAGTACCTTGCATAAATCATCCAGTTCCTGGTAGTTGTTGGTGACAAACCGTGGCTAAAAGCTTCATCCCTCCCATATCTACTTTCATTGCCATATGGCCTTTGTCTTGCCTTTGGCATTCTAGTCAGCCTCTTATAAGGACGCTTGTGATTATATTGTACTAACCTCATATTTAAGGCTAATTCCCACTTCTCACAGTCCTTAACTGAATCACATCTACACAATGATTTTTTTTCTGTGCAAAATAAGATGTCTAGTGATTCTTGGGGTGAGAACATGGACACATCTGATGGATATCTTACTGTTTAGTAAAAAAAAAAATCCAGTCTTAATTTTAATGATCAGTTTTATAGAAACAGGGGACTGTCTATTTTTATCATTCTGTTTCTTTAAAAAAGAATGTTGTTGACACATAGGACAAATCCTCAAATTGCATTATGTGGTAGCTTCAGTTATAGTCTCGTTGAGTAACTGCAGGTGACGTTTTCAAAAGGTGATCATCTTTGCAGTGTTACATGCTCTCAGGACTGGTTTTCGTTTTTAATAAAGCATATTACTCTGTGTATTGATTATGCCTGTGATCATTTGAGACGAGACATGCCACAAATAATTTGCCAACATTTTAGGACATAGTTACTTGTGGAAACTATGTAAAACCTCTGCCAACTCTCATTTGAAGGTAGAGGCAGCAGATGCACCTAAGCATCCTATAATGTGAAAGACTTTTCTTAAGAGCAAAGAATTACCCATAAAGTTTTGATGTAGCTATAGATGGAAAAACCGCAGGCCTTACTGAGGACTTTAATTTGAATAGTAGTACATAGACCAGTAGCTTTCAGAACACTTGGGATATTGATCTCCTTGAAAACTCCTTATGTGATGCCAGTGGAGACTGAGAACTGAGAGACAATTCCCTTTGCTCCCATGCCCAGTTTTGTGATCTCAAAAACTAATATTGTTGCAGATAGACTTTTGCTGATAAAAAGGATAGTTTTTGTCATATTCAACAATACTCATACATCTTGAATAAGCATAAGGTCACTTTTTATCCAATTTACACTGTTTTCTCGATGTATTGAAATTCTAACACAGAGAAATGTGATAAAGACTGGCAGATTTAATCAGCGATCTGTTAAACATATTGGTAAGAGGAACTCACAACAGAGGGCAAATTCAACCAGCTAGGGTTACGTTTGCTGCCCAGAAGAATGATGTTGGAATGCATTTGCTTTTTTCTCCTTTTGTCATCTGTCTCATCCAATCTGCTGATTTCAAAGCCCCCAAATTTTCTTTGATATGAGTGTTTGTAGCTGAATTACATTGGAGGGAATGCTGAATACCAAAAGAATAAGTAAGATGAATTTTAAAAAAGTGGAAAATGAAAATTGTGTGCTGTTTTTTCTTTATGTTCCCAGTTCTTGTTCATGGTGCACTTGCCGTTTTATCTAGTCAGCTAGCTGTATCCACTTCCTGGATTTTCTCCTATCACTGACAAAGTATTATTTTTATTGAATTTCTGAGAAATTTTTGGCAGTGTATGAAATAGTTCAATTTCTTCAATAGTTTCCAGAAACTTCAATTTTGAATTAATATGAATGGTTAATTCAGATAAAACTATAGCTATCAAACACTCCTGTAACGATTTTGTGTCCTATAACAGTAAAGATAATGCAGACTCAATCATGGCACATATATTTAATGGTAAATGCATGTGGTTATGTTTGTTTTTCACAGTAATCCTATGACTTGGAACCTCTTTACCTGCCTATTTTGCAGATAAAGGAAGTGAAATATAAATATGGCAGTAATAACTATTATTACTTTGTCTATCTTCCAACCAACAGTAAGATTAACCTAGGCTTCCTTGCATGTTTATTCTGAAGTGTCTCTGTAAAAAAAGCATTATCTAGGGATAAGGATTTTCTCAGCTATATAAGAATATATTAAATGACTGAATATTCCAGAACATAATCCTATTAATTCCAAACTTTGTGATTGAAGACTCCCCCTATGAAGGTGTATCAAAGTCACCAACCATTCCATCCCTTCATTGGAAGAAAGTTCTACTACCTCAGAACAGTATTTAGTAGCTATGGCAGTTGTTGATGTTGACAGGAAAATTATTTTCTAAACATCTATGAGATTTCTGTCATTGATCTCTATTTTGTGTGTTTTGAGTTGTATGTGTGTACGTGAGTGCTGTTATTTGTTTTCTAATGGCTTTTAAATGTTTTAAAGACAATTTTGTTATTTTTACTTCATCTGCCTATGTGTGCTTGCTTGGGTTAACAATGCATGTGCAGAGTTCAGGGAATCTCCTGTGAGTTGGTTTTCCCCTTCGATACAACTAAGATCATCAGGCCTTGCAGCAACTGCCTTTACCCACCAAGCTATGTCATCAGTCCTTCTGTATCTTCAAATATTTGATCTTTGAAAATTTTATGCAATATGATTCATCACATTTACTCCCCCACAACTTCTTTCAGATCCAATTCTTCCACACCTACTAAACTTTTTATCCCCCTTTTCCCACCCCGTAAATGTGATTTGTGATGTCTGTATATTCTTTGATGTGTACCTTTCCACTGGATTATCATTGACTTATCAGAGACTATACTCTTAAGGAAAATTAACTCTCTTTTTCCTAGAAGCTATGAATTGCTAAATATCCTTGCTAAGATGTGGAATACATAACTCTGATCATTTGTATACAAATGTGCATATGTGTTTAATATTTTTCAAAATACTGGTTAAAATTTCTTGTTAGAAATGACATTTTCCCAAGACTAATTTGAAATATTATGCCATTTAGTAACTTGCAGTTGGGGAGTATGGAAGAGTGTCTACTTTTCCTCTCCATAGGAAGTCAAGCTCACAACATTCATTGCTTGGTATAAATGAGCTCTTGGGAAAAATACTTTATCTGTGTCATGCACAAATGGATACTTAATTTTCTTATGAGACTGAAAAAGTAGTTACTTTAATCTTGAGTAGAGTAATGTCAAAATGTTAAGGATTAAATAAACTATAGTGGAGCATTTCTAGCTTAGTTAATTATTGCATTAGGAGAAAACACGGGAAAAGAGCATTTAAAAATGTCTGGCGTTAAGTGTCATTATTAAACAGTCACTTTAAAGACAATGTTTTTGTTTAATCCTTGCCAAACTTTGAAGTGTTTGTACTTCAGTATGTTGACAAAGTGGGAAAAAGATGAAATAAGCATTGCCAGTCCTTGTATCAGTGCTAAGAGAATGCTTGAACTTACAACTGTGAGAAGCGTGCTGATCCTAATGTGAAATTAAGACTCAATCCTTATCCAGTTCATTCTCATTCATAAATTTCTTCTCTAAAACAAACAAATGCAGTGTCTCTCCATTTTCCCAGTAAATTACCTTTCTATTAAATTCCTTGTACTTTTCTGCTTGTGAAAAAAAAGATGCATTCCAGTTCTCCAAAACTGACAACTTTCTTTTTTTTAAATTTTATTTATTTTATTTTATTTTTTTAAATTTATTTATTTAATTAAGGATTTCTGCCTCCTCCCCGCCACCGCCTCCCATTTCCCTTCCCCTCCCCCGATCAAGTCCCTCTCCCTCATCAGCTTGAAGAGCAATCAGGGTTCCCTGACCTGTGGGAAGTCCAAGGACCACCCACCTCCATCCAGGTCTAGTAAGGTGAGCATCCGAACTGCCTAGGCTCCCATAGCCAGTATGTGCAGTAGGATCAAAAACCCATTGCCATTGTTCTTGAGTTCTCAGTAGTCCTCATTGTCCGCTATGTAAGTCCGGTTTTATCCCATGCTTTTTCAGACCCAGGACAGCTGGCCTTGGTGAATCTAATTGCTTTTTAATTTCACTGCCTCCCTTTGGCTTTGTTCACACTCTGCCTCATTTTACACGGATGTCTTCTTGATCTTCCCCATACTTAAATAATGGTGAACCTCAAATTCTGTACTTTCAGATATGCCCTTCATATCCCACCACCCAGGGCACAGAAAGGTAAACTGATTTTGAACTAGCATTTTTCTAATGACTGAAGGAGTCAAATAAAACAATTGGGCATTATCACAAAGACCCTTTTTAACTTCAGAGATCCTTTTAATTCTCAAATTGTATGTGTACTCCTAATGGTGCCATTAATTTTTATTTTTATTTTTTTCGTTTTTTGAGACAGGGTTTCGCTGTAGTTTTAGAGCCTGCCCTGGAACTAGCTCTTGTAGACCAGACTGGCCTTGAACTCACAGAGATCCACCTGCCTCTGCTTCCCGAGTGCTGGGACTAAAGGCATGTACCACCACTGCCTGGCTTGGTGTCATTAATTTTTTATTGATTTATTGTCCCAAATACATCCAGATTCAGCCACATTCTCCATTGACCTCTTTTTCCTCTCTCATGAATATAGGCAGACCCCTGTAGTGAAAGTATAAAATTCCTACTAGTTTTTTTTATTTCTTCTATCCTAATTTATATATTTAAGGCCAGCTATAATTATAATGTTGCTATCTTCCATCACCCTACTAAACCTTTGGAAAATATCCTTAATTAAATATGTGGAAAATTTGCCAGGATATTCCTTAGGCTATTTAATTTATCATAACTCAAATACATTTTCATTGAATGTTTTATTGTTACTGTGAATTTTTCCATATACTTCCAATATAAAAACTTGATCTCATAACAGACCTTATTTGTGTAGCCATGTTATAATTAATCTCTACTATTTTGTATTTTTTATTTTTTTAATTTATTAGATTTAAAAAAACACCAATCCAAGTTCCCACTCCTTCCCCTCCTCCCATTCCACACACTCTTCCACCCCATCCCCATCTAATACTCAGAGAGGGTAAGGCACATTGCCTTGTAGAAAGTCCAAGACCCTCCCTACTATATCTAGGCTGAGCAAGGTATACATTCAAAAAGAACAGGATCCCAAAAAGCCAGTACATGCAGTAGGGATAAATTCTGGTGTCACTGCGAGTGGCCACTCAGCCTGCCCCAGCCATGCAACTATCAGTCACATTCAGAGGGACTAGTTTGGTCATACGCTTGTTCCTTCCCAGTGTGGCTGGAGTTGGTAAACTACAATTAGCTCAGGCAAACTGTTCCAGTGGGTGAACCCTTCATGGTCTTGACCTCCTTACTCATATTCTCAGCCCTTCCACTCTTCAACTGGATGTTAGGAGCTCATTCCAGTGTTCCAATGTGGGTTTCTGCCTCTTTCCATCAGTTGCTAGATGAAAGCTCTTTGGTGATATTTAAGATAATCATAAGTCATACTACAGGGCAAGTCAAGATTGGACACCCTCTCCTCTATTGCCCAGGGTCCTAGGTGGGGGTCATCCTTTTGGATTCCTGGGAATTTCTCTAGAGCCAGTTACTGCTAACCCTATAATGGCTCCCTCAATCAAGATATCTCTCTCCTTGTTCTCATCTCTGTCCTCCATCCATTGCGACCATTCCATTTCCTTAAGTTCTCCTCTTCTCTCCCCCTATCTCCTTCTCTTCTCCTCTCATGCTCCCATCTCCCCCCACTCCTAAGCTTCCAACCCTGCTAGTCAATCCTGTCCTTTTCCAGTTTTCAGGTGGATCTATATATGTTTTTCGTTAGGCTCACCTTACTACTTAGTTTCTCTAGAATCATGAACTATAGGCTCAATGTTCCTTTTTGTAGCTAACAGTCAATTATGAGTGAGTAAATACCATATTCATCTTTTGGAGTCTGGATTACCTCACTCAGGATAGTGTTTTCTAATTCCATTCATTTGTATGCAAAATTCAATATGTTATTGTTTTTTACTGTAGCACTCTAATGGGCAAATATGCTACATTTTCTGTATTCATTCTTCAGTTGAGGGGGCATCCAGATTGTTTCTAGGTTCTGGCTATTACAAATAATGATGCTATAAACATAGTTGAACAAATGCTTTTGTAGTATTATTGAACATATTTTGGATATATGCCCAAAAGTGGTATTGTTGGATCCTGAGGTGAGTAGATTCCCAATTTTCTGAGAAACTGCCACACTGATTTCCAAAGTGTTTGTAGAAGTTTGCATTCCCACCAGCAATGGATGAATGTTCCCCTTACTCCACAGTCTCTCCAGCATAAGCTATCATTAATGTTTTTGATCTTAGCCATTCTGACAGATGTAAGATGGTATCTCAGTGTTGTTTTGATTTGCATTTCCCTGGTAGCTAAGGATGTTGAACATGTCCTTAAGTATCTTTTGGCCATTAGATATTCTTTTGTTGAGAATTCTTAAGAAGGAAACTTAAAAGAAATCTCACACTAGCTCAGAATTGAGAAATAAAATGTTATTTATTTAGGGGTAGACTCACAAATCAGAATCCTTTGCTGGAATGCAGAACAGAAACCAAATCCTGCAGCTGGAAAAGAGGCTGTACACATGCTCTACATTGGCATAAATGGTATAAGAGGCCACGCCCCAGTGGCCGGGTAACTACTGGCTGTAGGATTTCCTACAGCAAATTCTCTATTTAGTTCAGTATCCCATTTTTAAATTGGGTTATTTAAAATTTTTTTCTTCTCTAATTTCTTGAATTCTTCATATATTTTGGAAATCAGTCCTTTGTCTGATGTGGGGTTGGTGAAGATCTTTTCCCATTCAGTGGGCTGTCTTTTTGTCTTATTTTGACTGTATCCTTTGTTTTACAGAAGCTTCACAGTTTCAGAAGGTCCAATTTATTTATTGTTGCTCTCAGTGTCTGTGCTATTGAGGTTATATTTAGGAAGTGGTCTCTTGTGCCCATGCATTGAAGACTACGTCCCACATTCTCTTCTATCAGGTTCGGTGTGGTCAAATTTATATTGAGGTCTTTAATACATTTGCCTTGAGTTTTGTACGTGGTGATAAATATTTTCATTCTTCTACATGTTGACATCCAGTTATACCATTTTCTGAAGATACTTTCTTTTTTCCATTGTCTAATTTTAGCTTCTTTGTCAAAAATCATGTGTTCATAGGTGTTTGGATTAATATCAGGGTCTCGATTGAATTCCATTGGTCAATCTTGTTGTTTTTATGCCAATACCAAGCTGTTTTCATTACTGTAGCTCTGTAATAGAGCTTAATGTCTGGGATGGTGATGCCTCTCTAAATTCCTTTATTGTATAAGATTGTTTTGGCTATCCTGGGTTTTTTGTTTTTCCATACAAACTTGATTATTTTTCTTTCAAGACCTGTGAAGAATTGTGTTTGGATTTTGATGGGGATTGCATTGAATCTATCGATTGCTTTTGGTCTACCAAATTCTGATTGCTATTTTTCTATGTTGATCCAAGAGCATGGGAGATCTGTCTATTTTCTGGTATCTTCTTCAATTTATTTCTTCAAAAAAGTAAAGTTCTTGTCAGACAGGTCTTCACTTCTTTGGTTAGTATTACCCCATGATATTTTATGTTATCTGTGGCTATTATGAATGCTGATGTTTCTCTGATTTCCCTCTCAGCTTCTTTATCATTTGTGTATAGGAAGGCTACTTTTTTTTTTTGAGTTGATTTTGTATCCTGCCACAGCACTGAAGGTATTTATCAGCTATGGGAGTTCTCTAATAGAGTTTTTTAAGTTACTTCTGTGCACTATCAAATCATCTGTAAAGAACAAAAGTTTGACTTCTTCCTTTCCAATTTGAATCCCCTTGATATCCTTGTGTTGTTTTATTGCTATTGGCATTCCAAACCATAGATAAAGTTACTACAGGTCCCAAAGAAAGATGTGTTTGTCTGTAAAGGGTGTCTCCCTATCTTTTTGAAATTCCTACTTGGTCTATTAGCAAAGGTAATTGTGGAGAGACTGACTTTATGTAAATTTGACTGTTGGAACAAAGAGTGAATGTTATTTTTCTATGGCCTCGTGGAAGGTCATTCTGTGAACTCTTTCTTTCACTTGTTTGATTTTTTTCTTGGTTTTCTTGGGTTCCTTTGAGGGATTTATTAATTTTTTCCAATTTTTTTGTCTTCTCCATTTCTTTAAGAGAGTTTTTCATTTCTTCTTTAAAGGTCTCCATCATTTTCATAAAGTTACATTTAAAGTCATTCTTCTGCTTCTTCTGAGTTAAGATGATCTCGTCTTCCTGTTGTGTGACCACTGAGTTCTGATGTTATCATGTTGCTTTTTAGCTTGTTGAAAGAATTCTTGCATTGGCTCCTACCCATCTCTTTTTTCAAATGAGGCTGGCAGTGTCTTTGTGTCTTGGTCTAATACTTGCTGTGGCTGTCTGGGTGTGTGGGACTTTTTCTTGATTTGCTCTGTACTGTCAATGTCTGTATCAGAAAGACTTTGAGGTCTCTATATGCCTGCTCTCTTGGTCTTCTCTCCTGGTTTACTCTCTTGGTGCACTCTCTTAATCCCCTCAGTGTTGTAGCAAGCTCTTGGCTGTTTTTAAGTCTCCTCCATATTGGAGCAAGCTGTGTTTCAGAGTTCCACCAAGGTGGTAGGAGGATAGGTGTGTTTGGGCGTGGGATGTGGCTGGTAGTTTGGATGGTGGATGAATGATTATGGGTTTGGAGGGATCCTAGCCTCAGGAAACTCCCTGCTGGCTGGCTAGAAAATCCAAGGGAGTTGGTAGAGGTTCCCAGGGTTTTGTCACACTGGCAAAACCCTGTGTGTGAGGATAGGTGTGTTTGGGCGTGAGATGTGGCTGGTAGTTTGGATGGTGGATGAATGATTATGGGTTTGGAGGGATCCTAGCCTCAGGAAACTCCCTGCTGGCTGGCTAGAAAATCCAAGGGAGTTGGTAGAGGTTCCCAGGGTTTTGTCACACTGGCAAAACCCTGTGTGTGTGGCGTCCCTCTGTGTGGCTGTTCACGCACCTCTTAAGCCCCCTCAGTATTAGAGCATGCTGTGTTTCAGACTTCTACCCAGATAGTAGAAAGATAGGGCATCTGTCACTCTCTTAAATCTGACTCTATCTCTCTCTTTTAGTCACTACTTGGGAAACTCTTTTCTTCAACCTCAACCTATGGTTAAGAATATAATTCTGATTATTCTCTGAGACGATGTCCTGATAATAAAGAACAAGACCTCAAGATATTTCCTAGCATAGTTTGCTATTCATACTTGAGCGGTTTGTCTCCTTGATGATTCCTAGGTCCCGTCAAGTTGATAATCATTATTTACTTTCACTTTATCCATCTTTAGAAACTTCCTATGCCCGCTACAACAAATTATTACCAAATTTAGTCCCTTTAAATAAACATCTTCTGTTTTGGGTGGAGAAGTTTCTTAAGATGAGGTCTAATATAGCCAAGGATGACGGTAACTTCCTCCTAATCTTCTAATCTCCACCTCTCAAGTACTGGGTTATTACAAGAACACACTCTTACTTTTACAATTTTACAGTTCAGGAGTCCAAATTAAGTCTTGTTATCTTTAAATGCAAATGTTAGCATACATGTATTTCTTCTGGAAGAGCTGAAAAAGAATTGTTTCCTTGCCTTTTCTAGTTTTTAACGCCTTGGGTCATTTTTGGCACATGGTCATTCAATCATCTCTTTGGGTTCTGTAAAAAATATTTTCTCCCTCTGTTTCTGTTTTCTACTATCCCTCTCATAAGAGAGTCCATAGTTTCCTACGATATACCTGAATGACCATCTTCCATCTCAAAATGCTTAAATTAACCATACTTCCATATTCCCTTTACTATGTAAGGTAAAGTGACAATACCTTTGGCTGGATAGTTTGTTTTTGGTGGAGGAAATTATTTTGCTTATTAGATCAATAATTTTGCTTATTTTTATGCTAACCCACAAAACTCCCTTTCTCCCAGAATGTCTCTCTTCACATCCTTCCTAAAATTTTATTACTTTTAAAACACTTTCCTATGGCTTTACCACACCCAACTTGAAGTGAAAGTAATAGGTTTTCCCTTCGTCTCCTTCATCACATCTCACTCACCATATGGCAATAGGACCAGTCTAATTAAGTAGGTAAGCATCTGTCTCCTTTATTGCCTTCCTTATTAGATAGCCTTGTACGGTCCTTGAAATAGCATTTTGTAAGTAGTTTTTGCTCACTGTGTGTTTATCCAATAACAAATGGGCCTAAGAAAAGAGAACTGCAGATACTACCAATCACATTCATTTTTTTCATCCACTGTTCTTTTTATTTAGTTATCGTTTCTTGGTCACTGGAAATGAAAGCTGAATAAAACATATATTGATGCTATATTATCAATTCTACTAATACAAAATAAACAAATAAATGTGCATACAGTATCAAGTAGGATTCAAAAGAAGCCAATGTGTATAGAAAGTTTGAACAAAGAAGTATGCTAATGAAAAACAGTAGATATTAACCAAAGAGAGTTAAGTTATTTGCTTAAAATGACACAGCTGATACATGGAAAACTAGGGATAGGAAAATAGATTGACTTGGTTCTCTTATCTATGGTGATGTATTCATTTTACCTATGATTGAATTCTGGTGTACAAGAAGCCAAGACATGGATGCTATCCTTAAGATGGAAGAGGTGAGTAAGTGTATATGAATTCATCCAGAAATTGAAGCCATTTAAAATCTATTTACTCATTGTCATGATTAGTCTTAATTGTTATTCTGGCAGAGTAAAAGGTCATCTAAGAGGAGACGCCTTCTTTAGGCATTTGAATAGGTCACATTTACCTGTGGGTATGTCTGTAAAAGGTCTTTTTTATTTTTTTATTAAAAATTTCCACCTCCTCCTCTCCTCACATTTCATTTCCCTCTCCCTCCCCCCACTCCCCTTCCTCCTCCCTCTCCAGTACAAAGAGCAGTCAGGGTTCCCTGCCCTGTGGGAAGTCCAAGGTCCTCCCCGCTCCATCCAGGTCTAAAAAGGTGAGCATCCAAACAGACCAGACTCCCACAAAGCCAGTACAGTAGAATCAAAACCCAGTGCCATTGTCCTTGGCTTCTCAGTCAGCCCTCATTGTCAGCCACATTCAGAGAATCCGGTTTGATCACATGCTCCATCAATCCCAGTCCAGCTGGCCTTGGTAAGCTCCCATTAGATCAGCCCCACCGTCTCAGTAGGTGGGTGCACCCCTCCCTGTCCTGACTTCCTTGCTCATGTTATCTCTCTTCTGCTCCTCATTTGGACCTTGGGAGCTCAGTCCAGTGCTCCAAAGTGGGTCTCTTTCTCTATCTCCATTCATCGCCAGATGAAGGTTCTATGGTGATATGCAAGATATTCATCAGTGTGGCTATAGGATAGGGCCAGTTCAGGAGCCCTCTCCTCACTGCCCAAGGAACAAGCTGGGGACATCTTCTTGGAAACCTGGCAATCAATCTAGAGCCAAGTCTCTTGCCAACCCTATAATGGCTCCCTTATTTAAGATATATACTTCCCTGCTCCCATATCCACCCTTCCTTTATCCCAACCGTCCCATTCCCCCAAGCTCTCCCCATCTCCCCTTCTCACTTTTTTCTCCCCATCTCCCCTTACCTCACCCCACCCCCAAGCTCCCAATTTTTGCCTGGCAATCTTGTCTACTTCCAGTATCCAGGTGGATAACTATATGTTTTTCTTTGAGTTCACCTTCTTATTTAGCTTCTCTAGGATTAGCGAATTATAGGCTCAATGTCTAAAGGGTCATTTTGATTACTAATTGACAAAAGATGGATGAATCCATGCTTAGAAAGATACTCCTGGAAAGTATTTTTAAAAACTGTCTAAGTATGAAACCTCTAGCGAGCCAGAGAATGAGCTAGTAAGTACCATTCCTACATTGTTCCTCCCAGATCTCTATCTTGAGTTCTGGCTCATCTTCCCTCAGTGATGGTTTGTGATGCAGAAATATAAACCCAACAAACTCCATTACCTTCTCTCCCCTAAGTTACTAAGGGTATTTTATCACACCAACAGAAAGGAAATAGAGCAGAAAATTGTAGCAGGCATGTGGGTGTTGCCACAATGAACCTGGCCATGTAGCTTTTTATGCTTTTGGAATATTTTATTACAGGATTGTGTAAGACTTTTGAGCTTTGGGCTTTGAAAGCTATTGAGTGCTCAGAAATAAATGAGCTTCTGTGAGATCTTGGAAGATCCTGTGGACTGTGGAGGACTGGCTTGTGAGTTTCCAGATGGGAATAAGGACTTAATTACAAACAATACCAGGGACCATTTATGTGATATTTTAATTGAGAATTTGTGTGAACATGTCATCATGGAGCTGAAAAATCATCTTTGACTAATGATTGATCAGCATCATTGAGGTGAAATTTTCTGTGGATAAGAATGAATATCCTTAAATTATGCACACAGAAGCTGTGGTCCAAGGAAGCTATGTATATATTTTAAGTTGGAAGCTAATCTTTGCAACACCAAAGAGACTCACATATTAGTGGTTTGGAAGGCCTGAGAATTACAGGATTAAAAGGGTCATAAAAAGAAGGTGATGCTTGGCACCTCGTGGCAGTGGTGAATTCCCTGGAGAGATACCACTAGTGAAAGTGAAGAAGCCTTGGCTGTAGCAAATATATCAGAATCATGGAGATACCAGGATAGTGAGATGCCCAACAACACCAGCAACAAATATGGAATGGAGTCAATCTGGGCCTTTATAAGACACATGGTGTGGGTTGTGGATGGCAGAGATGAAGTATCTGGCTTCTCAAGCCCTTTAGAGCCCATAAGATCATGAGTGAATCTCTGATGAGACATTGGGCTAAATTGCTGAACATCTTTGTTTTGCTTAAGTGTGTTAGCTTTATGTTATAGTTCTTCCCATTTGGAATAAAAAACTCTATGTAACTTGTTTTTGATTTTATAGCCCCCCCCCGCCCAAAGTTGGGAGATTTTGTAGCTTTAAACCTTCTTCTCCTTGTTCCCAAGATCTCATGTAAATATAATATAAAAAACACTCCAAGGTACAAAAATCTCACATGTTTGTGGGTCACATTGACAAAGAGTGAGTGTCCTGGTTAGTCTTGGTTATTAATTTAACATATCCTAGTTTCACCTGATAGGAGAAGCCATAAGTAAGGAATTGCCTATATAAAGTTAGTCTGTCGGTGTGGATATGAGGGATTGTCTTTATTAGGAATTGATGTAAGAGATGCAACAAACTGTGCCCAGCACCATGGCTTGGCCAGAAAATCCTGGATATATATACAGACTTGCTAAGCATGAACCTTTGATTGAGCCAGTGAACAGCATTCTTCTATGATTTTTGCTTTCAGGTTTCTTCTCATGTTTCAGGTTGCTTCTCATGATTCTTTTAATTATCATATCAGAAAGGCAACCAGAACGTTCAAAATATGAGCTTCAGTGAATCAATAAGAAAAAAATAAGAGTCTCAATAAATATTCATACAGTAAAAACATTTTTCATGATTTTAGTTTTTATACTTATAATACCTCACCGTCATCTGTGATCCCAAACTATAAACTATAAAATTTCATGAATCAACAATATACAAGATCCAAATTGCATCCTATTCTGAGTGGTTGATGAAATATCATGCTGTCATGTTCTGCCTCCCCTGAAATGTGAATAATTCTTCTCTTCATTGTATTCATGTAGTGTATGCCACTTAGCTTTTAGCCATTTTATAGTCATCATTGTCATTATATAGACTGAGGTGGAATCACAGTACTTAAAAGCAAGTAACCCTTATGTAGTAGCCTAAGTATGTGCCACAATGTTTTTTCCCATTTGACTCACTTTCTTTCACCACTTGGTACAGTATCTTCCAAACAATACATCAGCTGTGAGTACAGTTTTACGAAGTATTGAGATAGAGAAGATAAAAACATGTTATAGCATATTCTATGATTTTTATCAACCTCTAACTACATCTAATTTATAAATTGATATCAATTGTAGGAATATACAGCAAGAAAAAAGTACACATAGGTATTTGTACTATTTATGCTTTAAACATTAAATGAAGGTCTTGGATCTTATTCCCTGGTAATAAAGGAAACTATTAGATATATTTTTCGTTGCTATTTCTGGGTAAGAAATTTAATTTTCCGACAGCACAGCAAGTCATAGATATCTTTGGTTGGTCATATTTAATCTATCTTTTCAGTTCAAGCTACAATAAAATTTCTCAAAGACATTTGTAAAGATTATTATAGATTAACCAAGACATGAAACCTATGAAACACATATAAATCTTTCTTTTCTAATACACGATTTAAAGAGATTCAATTAAGGATCTTGATGTACAAAATTGATGCTTTCTAAACCAATTAGAACTTAAGAAATTGAATTGCAAACTAGACTGTGTGTCTCATAGAAATGAAACAGGTAAGAAACCAGTATTTTGAGCAAGAGTAAAGGAATACAGTAGTTACACTGGAAGGAATTGTAGTTTATAGTTTGATCTTGGAGTTTCTTGGGCAGTGTAGATTAAACTCCCACTGAAGAAGGAACTGACTGTTATTGCTAACCTGAGGGCTGAAGATAACAACTTTAAGATTTCCTGCAGCTCCAGTTAGTGTGGTGGCTGGGAAATGAAATTTGGGTTCCAGGAATGCATGACTTAGCCTTGCGATGTAATGTGGCATTTATTTGGATAGGCTTGATAAATTGACTCTTTTGAAGAACAGTATTTATATCTTTATGTGAACTCTAGGTCCTTGCTTTAAAAAATGTAAACGTGCACTAATGTTAAAATAGCTTATTTTTGATGCTATTTTTTAATTTTTCTGATTTTGAGACTATAATGATTATGATACATCAAGTGAATAGATTTTGACTTTGATGTGTAAGATGGAATATACTTTAATAGAATTTTATTAAATGTCTTTTGGAAATCCAAACAGTATTCTAATATTTTTCCTAGTAGCCTAAACAGACCTTTATAGTAGATGATGTCACATATTTTATACCTTTCATTTACAATGTACCTTTTATCAATCAATGGAGGCAAATGCCTTAATTTTTCCTGAAGTATGTTTTTCAGTTTTTTGCAAGATGGTTGCAATATCACAGATCTTTAGAGACGTACAACTGATACAATTTTGTTTGTAAAGAAAATCACTGAATAAATCAGCGTGTTGCAGCAACAGACATTTTAAAATGTTTGCAATGACAGATATTTTAAAATGTTAATTTCAGTAATGTGTATTAAAATAAATTGTGAGGAAAATGAAGAGATTGTTTTCTATATTTAAAGAAAAGTAGGGTCGCTACATTTAGAGATATTCTAAACCCTAAATGAATATATGATCTGAAATTATTCTGAGAAGCTTATAGAACATAATTTGGGCATTTCTGATTTTGATTTAACTTACAAAGTACAATTTATTGGAAAATGTAATATAGATCCTGCTTATGGTATTCTTTCCTTATGAGTAATTTATTGCCTCAAATGGATATGATAAAAAGGTATATAAGAACCAGGTACATTAGTTTATACCTGTAACCCCAATACTAGGGAGGCTAAGGCTGGAGGGTGCCATGAGTTCAAGGTCAGTCAAGGATGTATGGTAGAACTCTATCCAGAAACAGATGTACAAAAAATTCTTATAATGTATTAATAAATCTTCTAAATTATGTTTTTCTTCTTATCTTTCCTTGAAGGAACAGCCTTTAAGAACTGGAAGATGAAAGCTCCCATTCCACATTTGATTCTATTATATGCTACTTTCACTCAAAGTCTGAAAGTTGTGACCAAAAGAGGTTCTGGTAAGATGTGCCTCTTTTAGTTTTCATTATTTTTTTTTCATTTAAAGTGATTGTGACCTGTACATATGTGTTATTTGTTAGAGGTTGAGAAGGGTTAAGAATTCATGCTCTATAGATATCATAGAGATACAGGGATACAGTGAAGAATATTAATAGGCAATTACAAAAGTACTAGTGTGTGGAAATTAATTTGGCTTATCTTGTTTATTTCCACAAATCTAGAACTTGGATAGGTGCTATAGCAAAAGTTTGGATTTAGATTCTCTTAAACAATGTGAGTTTTTATGTTCTTTTACTGAGTATCTTTGTTTTATAGAATATTATTGTTTATTATTTTACCTTACTTTATAATACTATTATTTCCTAATTAGCTATGTCTATAGTGGATTCTTTTAAGGGTTGTATTTCAGCTGTTTTGCTGAATTACTTGGAAGGATTTAAAGTAAAAATAGTTTCATTTAAAAAGAGGAGGTGGCATTTACCGTAATATTTTAGTAAAAGAAAGAGAGTAGAATGATAAAGGAACACAATGGTGACTCAATTATTATTGAAACCCAGACTGTTATTAGGCATCTTTAGTGTCCAGTTGCCACTTCACAGTTGGAGTTAGGGAATCATATAACATTCTACTGAATACATACATATTATTGTGAAGTTCTTCTCTTTATAAGGTATTGATATGATTTATCATTGCCATTTTCCCATTTCACACGGGGTTACTCTAGTTTTGAAAATAAAACTTTCAGGCATAAAGGAAGAATAGAGAAATTGAGATGAGCTGCTCCAGCTACAGTGTGTTCTCTCTAAGGTCTTAAGAGTCAAAAACAAAGATTGAGTTGAATCTCAAAAGGTTGTAGTGTTGTGATACTGTTATTTGGCTAATATAGCATCTGCCTCATGTTGATGGGATAGTGGAAACTACCATATCAAGAAAGAGTGGACAGCACTTCAATTTTTAGGAAGCCCCTTCTGCAGATAAGGTTTGTGGAGAAATTGGGAAAAGATTTGTGTGCGGGTTCAGTGCAAAGTTGTTTTACTGGGCCTATTAGTGACCCTGGAACATCTTGATGATGCTACTTAGACGTCATTGCTGTGGTTGTAGGACCTGAAAAACAGTGTTTGTGGTTTTTTACATTATTCCATCTACTTTTGTGGATATTTTTAAATGCAAGAAAATAATAAACTGAGATTATGATTTTTGATTAAATCTTAAAATCTTCATTTTCCTGCTTATTATAGCTTATTATATAAAATATGGTTTTTCATTCTTTGTGAGTATGATTTATTGAAATGCAAATATGACCTTTTTCTCATCATAAAATAGTGGTGACAGGTCTATTCTATATAAGTTCTGCTTTTGCAGCAAATATTACTTTGTTTTTTAATCAAAGTGGTACTTACTGTATTTGAGAACTATGGTACAGAACTAAAAATATGGGACAACCAGACAGTTCATATCTCTTGCTCTGGAGACTTAGACAAAGCTCAATTACTTGTTTCAAATGTAAACCAAATTTTATTGATATGAATCTATATTAGGAAAATATTATTAACATGGTATCCTACATTAGACTGGAATTCTAATATTTTGTACTCTTCAGTTTATGAATACAATTGTCACATACCTACTTCTCATCTCTCAAACTAAATGTGTCTTTATTTACTTATACAAAAAAAAAGAAGGTAAGTGAAACATTTGCCTTGCTAATTCTTATCTGTAATTTGAATTGTGACTGATTCGTCTCAATGTGTATGTTAAGATTCAGATGAATGTTAGGTGGTTTTTGGGTAATAAGTGTAAAAATTAAGATTCAATATTTTTTTTCATAAACTGTCTTTGTATCCACTCATTTTAAATATGTTTGTTACCATGGCTGCTATCTTTGAGAGAAACAGGTATATGTAACTTACTGAATAGAATCATTACCGATCTCCGTAGATCAAAAAGAGGATGCTTTGGCATCTTCACCTTAAAAGATAAATGGCTTAATGTTCACACCCATCCCAACTGACAAAACCAGAAGGACCAAGGCCAGATAATCATAATCAATTTTCATGTTTGATATTTCATATTAACTAAGAGGGATGTTTATTTATATTATTCTTATTTATTTTTCTTATGATTTCATGAATCTTTAGAAAGTTTAACAAACAAAATTAAAGATCTAATGCATTTCAAGTGTATTATGCTGGAATATTATTTTTACTTTACTGTGACCATAAGGAAAAGAAGTAGATACTTCAATAATTAATAACATAAAAACATGACTAGAATACACAATGTAATGTTGAGTTTTATGGCATGTGGATTATGTGTAATGTTTTTTTCTGACTAACACATACAGCCATTCCATAAAAATTTAGAAGGAAGTATTTGTTTCTCATTAGTAAAACTAATTGGAAAGTAATAGGAGCTCTTATATAAACAGAGGTGCATTATTTTTATTGCCTTGGCTTACACCCCTATTGCTATTAATTTAAGGGGCAAATTAAAATTAATAAGGCATTTACATTATTATAGCTTCCTGAATTCAAATATTCAAAATGCAAATTCATGTTTCATTTAACTAATAATTTCTGATATGTGTATGATATGAAAATTGAAGATAGAATTTGGTCACTCAAGTAATGATCGAACATTGTGCATACCTTGAGAATTAAGAATTTTAATGGGAGCAATTGTTACTGTACAATTGATTGTTTTATAAAACAATTTTACATGTAAAATCTAAGCAATCCTTGAAGGGACATACTACTATTACTGCTACTCCCCACAAATGTGTAAAATGTCACAATTTAGTAACTAAGCATTTGAGTTTATTAAATTGTTGAATTTTTTTGCAAAAGCATAAAAACAAATATTTCCTTTAAAAATTATTTGTGTCTCAACCAAAATATACAGTCTAGCTTAATATTCCTGTTTGATTTTCCCTTGCTTTTTTTCTAGTGTGTTCACCACCTTTCTTCCTCTCCTCTCCACACTTCACTTCCTTAATTTACGTTCCGCTTCTCCTCTCCTATCCCTTCCTGGGATCCTTTCCCCTCATTTCTAAGTCCCAAATTCTTTATCTCCATGACTCTTCCCCTTCTTTTTTTAGTACAGTTTTTCAAAAAAAAAAACCCAAAACAAAAACAACTCACATTGATGTTGCTACTGTGTCTTTGTAGAAATGATTTAATCTGTCTGTCTTGTGCACGCTAGGCAAGAGGTCTGTCACAGAAACATATCCCACATTTCCATAATAAAAAATTTGATCCTCTCTTGTGCTAAGATTGCAAGTGTACACCAACATATACAACTAGTACTTTTGAACTATTAAAATATAATTATTTTTTCAGAAAGATAAATTCTAGCATGTTCTTTTCTAATATCCAAAACAACTATAAGAAATCAACCAGGGCTCATTGATATATCTTTTTTGTTTTGTTTTTCAATCAGTTGGTTCTTGTTATTTTATTAGTTCTTTGAGAATTTCATATGATGTATTTTTATCATATTTACATGTTATCAAACTCCTCCTCGATCCACCCCTCCTTTCTTGCCCACATAAACTTCTGTCCTTTTTTTTTTATTTTGTGAGCCCCTATAATCATGGAAATACTGTAATAAGTAAATAATTAAGTGCATTAGTATGTGATGTGTGGTTTAGTATTCAATAAAAATGATACAAGGCAAGCACACATAATAGTAAAAAAAAAACAATAGAGACATTTACTGTAGTTGACTGTGCTTCTAGACACTCATATTAATCTTAGCGCAAACCTGATATGCAGAGTGAGTTCTAGGCTTATGAGGTCTATACAGAGAACCTACATTGGAAGAGAGAGAGAGAGACAGAGAGAGAGACAGAGAGAGAGAGAGAGAGAGAGAGAGAGAGA
>NW_004949134.1:1429546-1440878 GCF_000317375.1 Microtus ochrogaster | reverse complement strand
GAAAAGAAAGAAAAAGAGTAAGCTTGTTTATATTTCTTAAAGTTTATATCTTAAAAGGAGATCATTGTATTGCTTGACACTAGTGAAAAGGAAAAGAGCAACTCAGGATAAACAACACCTAGGACAAGATAGGGGTTTAAATGAAGACAAAGAACTTTCACAAACCGTAAGTGTTTTTGAAGTTTTGGAATATAGTCCACAATCTGTTAGAAAGAGAAGTGGCTCTTCAGATATTTCTGTAATGGAATTTCACTGGAGCAATGCTGGCTTAAAGTGGTATTAGTATTTTTGTGCAGAGAGTTTGCTTTTGATCATATTCATCAGAAATTGCCATCTTGTGGAGTATAACTCTTGATAGACATATGTAAAGTTGAGGATATAAAAAAGTTTTCATACTTATTAGAGCCTATAGAGAGGAATGAGTGGACATGTTACATAAATCATGAAGTTCATATTTTTCTACAGAAGATTAATGATACATAAAAATTCCCTAGAGCAGTAAGCTGGTACCCAGTAAGGGGATTGCTACAGGGAGTTGGTCTTCTCTTTATTCTAGGACCTGACAAGAGACACCTGTCTATGTTAAATGATTTAGAAGAAATTCTTCCTGACAGCAAGAGGAAGACAAGCCTCGAGAGGTTTATTAAAACCACAGTTTGGGCTCTGACAATTTCTAAATGTAAACAGTAGATAAATATTGAAAGACACAGTTTAGTTCCTAGGTTTTTTTTTTTATTTACGGGTCTTTGTTTCTTTAAGTAATAGACATTATACTACAAAACAAGTGGAATTTAACTGTATAGAAAGGAAAAAGGCATATGGAGTACTTGTACCTCATGCCAATGTGATTTGTGTTTATCAGTTCTTTTAGGCATTTTGGGAAGTCAATGAACTCAATTCTACATGATTATGAGACAATGTAGTCTCTCTTCCTTTGCCTTTAGTTCACTGCCATGTGTTTATTTTTCTTCATTTGCTTTTGGGATAGTTTATAAATCTAAACTTCTGAGACTTTTCTTACATTTTAAAGTTAAAAATGCAGAATATTTACTAATTGGAACAATTATCTTACACTTTTGTACTTTAAAAAAAAATCAAAGCTTGAAATGAGATATATCATAAGCTCCATTATATGTGAGATAATGCCTTTAGTTATAGTCTGACAAATATAGAAACCAGTACCTAACCACCAAAAATCCATTCAGTTTCTTTTTCTAATAATCATCTATGGTATTCCTTTGAATTTCACTGCCAAATTAATTTTCTTTGTCAATGCAATTTTATATAATTGTTATAGATTAATGCCAAATGTGAATAATTATGATTGTTAATGGTCAGTTTGCATGGATAAGTTAAAAGTTAACATGTATAATACTTTCAAGAAGACTCTCATGGGATGTACTATTTCAAGTTAAGAAATACAGCAGAATGGCACTTCATGAGGATAATAAAAAAGAAAAAATATATTATCCTATATATGTAATGTTAAGGTGAAGGACTGAGATAGTACCATTAATCAGTACGCTACCAATGCTTTTTTTTAACAGATTAGCACAGTTATGACGCTTTAGTTTTTAATCTTATATTTATTGAAGATAACAGTTCAAATCAGTTGGAATTTGGGAGATTATAGAAAAGACTCCATCTTTTTGTTTCCTTGGCCTTCGGTTGTTTTGTGGTTGCACATCTCTCTAAATGTGCTTCCAGTGTCACATCTCTTTCTCTGACTCAGACTACCTTGACTCCTTTCCATCTTATAAGCGCTTGGGATTATTATGGGTATTCTGAAACAAGCCAGGATGATCCCTCTAGTAATTAAGTCCTTAATTTAATCAAATTTTCAAAGTCCCCCTTTTTAGGTACTATATCATAGTCACAGGTTTTAGGGATAAGAATGGAAGCATATTTCCACTGACAGTATTTAGCTTGCCCCAACTTGATTTTCCAATTCAAATACCAATCTGACTGAACAGGATTGGAGACTGCTGAAAGAACGGTCATTCAGAGACCAGACAGAAATAGGAGAAAGGAGAAAAAATAAGTTGTATGGTTCTGCTAAATGGGCCAGAAGATCCCTGAGGTCACTGCAGCGAAAAAGGAGATATAGAGAATGAAAAGGAACAAGAAATGAAGGTCAGAGGAAAGAGAAGAAAGAGGGACCAATGAGGGAGAAAAGCGGCAATGAGACTTAAGGAGACTTTAAAATATGGGAATACTTAAGTTGCATCCTCACTCCACAAAATGTTTTCAGAAACAAATCCTTCTGCTTGTGTTCGCTTGAAAAAGGTATCTGTCCTTTTCAAGGGGCATAATAGAAAAATGGACACAAAAATGACTTTCTGAGTTATAGTCAAAGCAGTGAGAGTAGGGAAGACAGAAGATACCAATTTTTAAAGTTAGAATCCATTGAGCTTGATGAGCAGTTAGAGATAGGAGGTTGGAAAGAAAGTGGCAAAAAAAATCATTCTGTAATGGGAGGATCGTGATTCCCTCAATCATACTAGAGGCTTTAGAAGCAGAGAAACTTGAATGACAACTTGTTTAAAGGGAACAATAAGAAGACTTAAAACAATATAGTGGGGGTAGAATGTAAAGATATTCCATGTTCTATAAATGATTTTATATTTTATCTTGCAGGGTAAAATCTTAGCTTAATGTTTAATTACTTTAAATCCATTCTGTTAGGAATTTAGTATGTATAACTTAGAAGACCTGCTTACTGTGCTGTTTTCTGTGCATGATTAAGATGAAGCTACTTGTCTAGTTAACACGGCTTCACACATCTGTATAACTCCAACAGGAAGTCTGCCTTTACACAGAAAGGAAGACATAATGGAGTACAATATTCTTTTAGACAGCTGATCCTCCCAGTGAGACAGACTGGTGGGATTTACGAGTGACCAGTGAAGAACTCGATGAAAATCGTACTGAGATTTATTGAGAGCCTGGAAAGGAATAAAAAAGATTTAGAAAATATGTTTCTAAAGGAGAATTAATAGTATCAAGTGGATATTTGGGATGGATTATGAACTAATTTCAGAAGATAAATTAATGGTGTTACCATTTACAGAGGGAAGGAGAGCCGTTTATTCAGGCTAGGAGATGGAATTAGTTTAGTTGTGGCAGTATGAGCCGTGACAGTGAGAATATTGAGCTGATGAATTTTTTTACCCATAATTCCTGTGGCTTCAGTGAGAAATCTAATGAAGAGGGTTACTTGAAACAATAGAGACCAATTGACTCACAGTTTTTGAGATGAGACTTCTGAAATCAAAAGTCATACCTCTAATGACCCGGAGCTTCATGGCAGAATATTTCATTGGATTACCTAGATTCTGGAGGTTTTAGCTGAGCTGGGCTTTGTGGATTTCACCGCACCCTTACATGGCCTTTTTCTGATTTTTTCACATAAGTGGTTTTAGTATCTACTTTTGATGATTCTTAACGATTATCCTTATTGCATTAGCAAATGGACTGCGGGCTCAAGGATATCTTCAGAGTTATAAGTGGCCAGACCTTTTAAGATGAAGCACTTTTCACTAGACTATGAAAATCAAAGCAATAAGCATAGATTTTGTTTATCCTAATATTGAGTGCAGGGTGATAGAATAAGACCGTCTAGAGAAAACAGGAAGGAAATGAGAGGGTCAATTGACCTTGAAGAGGCTGTAAGACAAAGAGCCGCCTGTCATGCCAAGTAATGAAAAGAAAGATTGAAGAGGAAAAAGGAGAATTAGGACTTTCCTGGAAACCAAGAGAGGAGAAATCTTCAAAATGAGAGGGTGATTTAAATTCTGGAGGCAAGTAAGACAGTGAAAATAAGCCACTAAATCACAATTTAGAGGAAGGGAGAGGCTGAGAGGAAATGGAGTGTGAAAGCAGTTTATGTAATGTATATATTTTATTTCCATTTATTATTTTTGAGTATTTCATAAAAGAATATTGCATTTATATCATTCCCCCTCTCTACTCTCTTTTCAACTTCTTTCATGTCCCACAAATCTTCTCAAATTCATGTACATTTGTAAACATCCCTCTTATACAAAATCTGTGTATGAAATGCTACTTAGTTTGAAATGTTTATTCAATGATTTTGAACTTAGAATTGTTTTCCTGTTTGGATAAAGCAAATGTAAACTTATTGGTGGTCCATATTAATTAAAATCATTCTACTAAAATTTTTCTTTCCAGTCTAAATGTCTTTTACCCAGATTGAAGTACATGTGACACACAATAAACCCAAGATAGGGTAGTACTACTGCACTTTAAATCCCTTAGTTCATAGAAACTTCTGTAGTTAATCCTCATGTTGGCTATAGCCTGTTGCCAATTTATTTCTACAGAAAACTGATATTAGCATTCCAGTTTTCATCTACAATGATCACCAAAACACCTGTGTTCACTTATTTTTCAAGAAAGGGTTTAGGTTGATCTGTAAATGTCATGAAATTTACAGCACAGGAAACAAAAGCACTGGGATTTCCACCCAGATCCTATTAAGCCTTTTTGACTGGAATAAATCCTTTAATCTTTTAAATCCTTTGTTTCTCATTCACAAAGGAGCAATTTTAGGACACAACACCATCAGGAAAATGATGGTTCATGATTTTGTTAATTGAACAAGTACCAATAAACATTTTCAGGACGGACTCCGTGCTATACAAATAACTTCTTTTGTTCTCCCACCTATTTTATGTATTTAAAAAATGATCAAGAGTATTGGTATAGACACGTTTTGAAACAAACACTAGTAACTTAAATTCGTTGTTGGTTACTTTTTATTTTCTGCTGTACAGTTTGTGTTACCACCATGAACCAGAGAGTATTAGTTTAAAAATGAAGGTTCAGTTAAGGAAGAACATGAATTTTGGTTACTGTTTAAAAACACCTTTTGTATTGGTAAATTCCTTTGTCTTAATAGGCATGTTGCTTTTTCAGGCCTTTAATCCTAGCAGTAGAGAGGCTGAAGCAATTGGATCTCTGTGAGTTCAAAGACAACCTTGTATAAATAATGACTATCAGTCCATTGAGACACTGTGTCAAAAGATTTCCTTGCAGGTTATAATGTATCTAGGTAAAAGTGACTTGGACATTTCACAATAGTAAACTGTATTTTACTTCTTTTAAAAAAACTTACTTAAAATAGTTTCTTCTGGTAAATTTATGATACTTGTGTATTGGAAATTGTTGCCTGAAGACGAGCATAATAGGTAATATTTCCAAGCTTTAATATCTCTGGGCATTATACAACGATATTTTTTTAAAAGCTGTCACCGAGTCTCTGCTCCAAGTGTTCTCCACATCACTTGTTATCTGTATTTTACTAACCACGTTACAATATTTTTTGTTTATGTTTGTGATGGAGGTGGGTAACTTTAACAGCTCAAATATGAAAATTACATGAACAATTCTGCAATTTCTGGATTCTATTTTCCTTCTATTCACTAGACTGTGTTTACAATAAGACATGAGACCACCTGAGAACAGCAAAGCCAAACACAAGGAAATATTCACTAGGCCAAATTGTCTTGTTAAAATTATCTTCATATCCTTAAAGAGGAAGGCTACAAAGAAATACTTGGATAGGAATATTTTAAATGAGGAACTTGTAGTCAGGTATTACACTTGTAATCTCAACACGCCAGAGGCACAGTCCAGAGGATTGCTTCAAGGTGGAAGCCCGGTTGCCTATACTGTGATTTTGAGTCTAGCCTACTTTTTCAGAAGTAGGAGGGGAGGAAGTAGTTGTAAATACTCTTTTAATTAAATGACACATAATACACACAAATGTATGAACATACAGATTTGTAAATGAACAGAACAACAAGCTCTCCACATTTTAAAAAAAGTTTCTGTTTCCAAATAGTGAAGAGAAATATAGTGTGTAGAAATATCTTTGTCTTTTTTTAAACCATTTAAGGTTTCTTCTATGGAGGGAATTTTCAAAAGCAACAAAAAAATAACAAGCTGGGCAGTGGTGGCACACACCTTTAATCCCAGCACTCAGGATGCAGAGGCAGAAGAATCTCTGAGATCGAAGCCAGTCTGGTTTATAGAACGAGTGCCAGGACAGACTGCAAAGCTACACAGAGTAACCCTTTCTAGAAAAAAAAAACACATGGTTTTGTACACAAGTGTGAGTGTTTATTGAAGATATAACATTGACTGAGATCATCTATTCCAGGATATAAGATGAAAGTGTTTAGACATTTGTTTTTAGAAATTTGCCTTTCAGGATCCTCATGCAAACACTTGTGGGGAATTCAGTAAAAGAAACAAGTAGAGGAGCTTTTTCTTTTTTTCTTCTTTCTCTCCCTTTTGTTTAATTACTCCATTCTAATTCTACAAAATTCATGAGTCATAGTCTAAGACGTATAGAATTTCCCCATAACTGTGGTGATTGTTTCTCTTGGAAGCATATGGAAAATTATTTTTTGTAACAGCACACTTTTCACATTATAAAAACTTTTCTGCCTATCATAACTTTGGAACTGGTAATGCTACAGGCATTATTGTTTTCTATTCATGAATCAGTTCTGGTTACTTTTCATGTTCATCATATTCTTTGTATAAAACAACTGTAAATGTGCAAGTGGACTAAATTCTTTAGGGATTAGAAATAGGAACAGTACATCACCTCTGCTGTCAAAGATCTTACAAGGAATAAACAATATTAGATTCACAGATGTGATTTCCTATTTTTGTCCAAATTATCACAAATTTAGCGGCTTTAAGCAACACACATTTGCTGTATTCTGATTTGTGGAGGTTAAATTCTTAAAACCCAGGTGTCAGCACGGTCATAGTCCTTCAGCATGCTCTAGGGAAAAATTCTATTTCTCAGTAATTTCCAGCTACTGAGAACCAGTTCTATTACCTGTTTTATGAAACCCAGTCTTCTAGCCTCTCTGACCTTTGCTTCCACTGTCCCAGTATTCTCTGACTCTTGCCGTCCTGTGATTATTATGGATCCTCCAGATTAATAATGATTACTAACATCTAAAAAACATCTTTAATTTAATCACATATTTATTTATTTATTTTTTAATTTTGTGGCTGTTTGTTGTCTGTGTGTGGATATGTGCACGTGAGTGCAGGTGTATGTGGAGCCCAGAAGCATCTCATTCATCAGCAGATGGAGTTGCAGGTGTTTGTGATCTTCCTAGCATGAGTATATAAAATTGAAGTTGTATTTTCTGCTTACCTACACTTGGACTACTGAACCGTGTCGCCAGACCCCTAAGCATATCTTAAGGACCTCTTTTTCAATGCACAGAATTATATTCATGGGAAATAGGAGTCACACCACTGGCGTATATCATGGTTACTGTGTCTATCATTATTCTCTCTGTCTATAGAAACTTAAGATTTTACCTCAAGAGTTTGTTGTTAGAGAACAGGAATGCTTTGATAAAACAGTGGTGAAGGAAAGGATGAGAATGTGGCAAAAGATAACTGGGAAGAGCTTTGCATTCCATTATAAGGTTAGCAAGGAACTGGGAATCACTGAAGAAATTCAAGCAAAAACTTAATAAAAGTAGCCTAACCATGTAGAATGGAAAGGATTCTAGTAGTCCAGGCAAGAAAGGCTTGAACTTGGGCAATAGTACTAAGACTCAAAAAGGACAGAAAAGGACACTGGTTGCTAATAATAACTGGAATTAATTAAAATTGGTAACTGTACAGCTAAAAGAACAAAGAGAAGTTAACTGTCTGTTCTTACTGAATTTTAAATAATCTCTTAAACATTAACAGATAGCATAAGATAGATAAGGAAGTCTGTAGTCTTCCTTATCAAATACATATGTAGGTTTTCAAAACAATGTATCTTTTGTATTTTACATTCAGACTGAATAAAAATGACAGATTTAGAAACAAATATATCGCTTGTAGAAGATATCTTCAATGGAGCATATCTCTAAAGTCAATTTATCCTCAGAGCTCTTTTATTTTTTATTTTATTTTATTTTATTTTGATTTTTCGAGACAGAGTTTCTCCACAGCTTTTGGTTCCTGTCCTGGAACTAGCTCTTGTAGACCAGGCTGGCCTCGAACTCACAGAGATCCATCTGACTCTGCCTCCCGGGTGAAGGGATTAAAGGCGTGTGCCACCACCGCCCAGGCAGAGTTCTTTTAAATATATTCTGGTGTTGTGGTTAGAGTGCAGGATTGTATCAGTGAATCTTTTACTGGAAATTTATGTGAAATATTTCAAGGTAACACGAGGAAAGACTATTTTTAAGGCTCCAGACTTCATTTAAATTATAACACTAAGTATGATAGTCACATATCTATATGTATACTCATGCACATAGGTATATAAAATATAAACAAATTGATTATGCATTAACAAAACACACTTTTATCAATGGGCTACTCTATGCCAGGTGTAAGACTTTAAAGGAAGTAGGACATATGAGTGTTGTGTTTTTAACATATTTTTTAAATTATAGTACTAAATAGTCTAAGCTTATTGAGTGTAAAATATACATGTTTATGGATGTGTCTCAAAAATCACTGCACTTAAGGGAGTTTTGCATAATTAATGCATTATACATATTTTATTTGGCTGTTGGATTTAAAAATATCATCATAACACTCTGAATTATACTGTGGCGATTTATGTGCTTGCCATAACTATTCTCAAATACACGGAGTTCCTTAAGGAGTAACCTTTGTATACTTTAACTTCATTCCCATTTATAAGGTCTCACTCACCCAGTATCTTGCACAGAGCATTGCAAGATCAATTGTTACACAAGGCAATGAACAGTTTTATAGGGGTCTGTATTTCTCTAGAAAGGGGAAAATAATTTTTTTTACCTTTAATTCTTGGAATGATATGACCACTCCTGATTATTGAATCTAATTGCTCACTGGGTTTATCACAGCTAAAGATAGAATAACTGATGCTACACTAGAAAATGTATCTTGAGATGATATTTCTTCTGCTCATCTAAAGGGTGCTGTGTCAACACATTTTATTATTTGGAGAAATTTTGCAGAGCTTTCTTCCTTATCCTTCGGAGGTCTGGGCACATGTGTGACCAGGTAGGTCCCTTTGCGGTGGAAACCTTACAAGGAACCCTTAGTGGAATGGTGCCTGTGAGGAGTGAAACATGAGCCAAGGCAGCTGCTTGATGCCTACATTCCTCCCAAGACAGATCACAGCAAACCTTAGGAACACTGGTGAATTGAAGTGGCCCACAGCATTGAGGGTGTTTTATTTTAATTCAGAACATAAATTAGTTCAATTTGGCAACTGGCACATTCATTCTGCCACTCTGTAACTGACATGCCACTCTACAATGAACAGTGGTGACTTACTGTTTGTTTCAAAGGCATGTTTTCACTTTCATTGGGAGACATGCTTGGTTTGTTTTGTTCAATTTTTAATGATACATGATTTTATTTTAAATTTCTTTGGAAACTGCTTTGTATCCTAGGGTTTCAGGCTTTCTGTGGATTGAGAGGAGGTTATTACCTTCTAAGTTTTCAATTAGGAAAACAAAGGAAGTTTGGTAGCTCCACTGGGATCTTGTAAACCCTCTCAAAACATGCTCTGAATGAGACAATTTTTGTGCAACTAACTCTAATTGTCTGTAATGAGACAATCTACAGAGGCTAATTGAAGGGAGTCTCATTGTGCAGTATGTATGGAGTGATCCAACTTTGATTTGCTCCTCCAACTTGTTTACTGTTAACTTATTTGGTTGCTGTTGTTTCCTTTGGTTTATCCTTCCATTGAGCAAGTAGATTTTTTTTAAAGCAGTGCTTTCTATTTTATGAAGAATTTTATATTATGGACTTTTAAAAGATTGGGTTTATGTTTGCACATAGACTCTTTAAAAACTGTGTGCTATGATTCCTAAATCTTTAGCTGTTCTTTATATAATATAAAACTTGTAGATTACTGATTTCTTTCCTTTGCATGCTACCACGATGGTATTCAAATCTGTTTGGAGTCTAATGTTCTTTTGTTCTGAGTTACAGCTGGCACAAACAGAATCATATTTATTTATCACATTTTATTTCTTATAACCACGTTGTGAATAATAACACTGTTGACATATTCTGAATGAGATAATAATGTATGCGCCACGAAAATGATGCCTGACATAGAAACTGGCACGTAATGAATTCCACTTATACAGCTATTTTAATTTTGATTAAATTCTTTGATTTTCATTTTATGTCATTTTTATGCCTACCAAATCTGTTTCCGCATGACTTAAAAAATAAAACTTTGAAACTTAAAATTTTATTATGCAGACCTCACATTATCCCAAGCTGATCAAGCCAGACAGTATAATTAAGGGAAAAAAATCTTGGTGTCTGTCATTCATTTTCTTATTCATTCTAAATTTGAATTTTACTTTGTGATCTTTAAGCAATCAAAAAAATAATCATATTATGGCTATGACACCTTTTGGATTCTGCTGTAAGATTTTCAAAAAAACCTCCCTAAAATTTGATTACTCTATAAAACTTATTATGAGATTAAGGACATGAGGGAAGGTGAGTTCCTTTTCAGATGGTAGGGAAGAGAGAAATCACAAGAAACAGGTACCAGGAAACACAGCATAGGAAGCTTGCTAAGAAGGACATCTAACATTGAGGATAGTGATCTATGTCTCTCGATTCTCTTTTCTTAGCCCAAGGATACACTTTGTTATTATACACCTCAGTCACAAAATGCTATCAGTTCACCTCACTGTAGACTGAGGGAGAAAATATGAGAAAAATTACGTATGACTTAGATAACGTCTGTTCTGTATAGCAAAGAGAGTTTGTGATAAAAGTCAAGATTCGAAATATTGATATTAAATCCACATCTTCACTTAAGAAAAATCATCTCCATCCTGTTTGAGAAATTCTAAATGTGACCAGTTAGTTTCTGAGACTACATGGTTATGTAATGCCATCTACAAATCAGAGTCCAATGAAAGACGACCAAAATGTAATCTCAAGCTTGTGATTAAACTTAACATAAATGGCTGTATCACTGGTAATTGCAAAGATAAACAACTAAGATAATCTTACATGGCTTTAAGAACAAGTGAGAAACCATTTTCCTGTGCTTACTATAAATGGAAGTTTTCTTATTTTATCAAGATAATTTGTTTTTCTTTGGGTTCTCCTTATTTAGCTTCTCTAGGATCACTAATTATAGGCTCAATGTCCTTTGTTTATGGCTAGTATGAATGAGTACATCCCATGCTCCTCTTTTTGGGTCTGGCTAACCTCACTCAGGATAGTGTTTTCTATTTCCATCCATTTGCATGCAAAATTCAAGAAGCCCTTGTTTTTTACTGCTGAGTAGTACTCTAAT
>NW_004949134.1:1401778-1428429 GCF_000317375.1 Microtus ochrogaster | reverse complement strand
CAATGTACTTTTATCCTCAATTATTCCAAAAAGCTATTATAGAGATAATATTTTTGGAGAAGTATCTCATTTGAAAGCAATGTTTTGAAACATGCAAATTAAAAGAGTAAACCCATTTTCTATCAAGTTTTACAAATGTTTCTTGGATTCTTTTAGTTGTTTATTTTAATAGTGGGGGTTCCAAGTATGTTTACTTTAACTAAAAGATCCTGGAGAGCTCATTAACTGACATAAGGCAGTTATTTTTTTCAAATAATGTGCCTGAAAGGTTTAAACTTATTATTCATTTAGCACATAATGTTTTGAGTAGTTGACCATGTACCACTACTGTTATAGCATTTGGGGTAAAATTTTTGTGCTTTTCTTATATAGGCTATAGCCTAGTGAACTTCAAATTTCATAATATTTAGTGTTTATAAATTAAAACAAAACAGCATAGCAGAGTTATTAAACTAGTTACTTCAGATAGCGTACAGGAGTGTCTCCTTGAGAAGATATCATTTGAGGTTGCCAGAAAAGCTCATTGAATCAAATGGAAGAGTGAGTACCAATGGCATGAACCAAAAACATAGATGAAATTTCTAAGAAATATAATTAAAGCCTAGTACTTATCCACTTATCCCTAGTGCATGAATCGGCTTTTTGGATCCCATTCCCAGTGGAGGGATACCTTGCTCAGCCTAGATACTGGAGGAGGGCCTTGGTCCTGCCTCAAGTCATGTGACAGACTTTGTTGACTCCCCATGGGAGTCCTCACCCTCTCTGAGGAGTGGATGGGGAGAAGGTGGGCGACTGGGCAGAGAATGAGAAGGAAAAAAGACTAGGATTTGTATGTAAAATACAATTGTTTTAAAAATTAAAAAAAAAACATTTAAGAAGGTCTATTTGCCTCAGAACACATGAAATACATGATAATTAAATAAAATTTTAATTTAAAAAGCAAAAATCTTCATGGTTGGCTAGATATAGACAATAACTCCAGCTGTAGAGTTTGCAAAAAGGTTGGAGAGCAATAATTGGAAAAATACAGTAGAAAGAAATTTTGGAAAGTTAGACATGGCAGTAGGTCATGATTTGATAAGTGTGTTTTGTTTTCAGTGTAATATGCATTCATTAAAAACAATAAATGGAATACTGAAAGGTTATGATTCACATTTCAAAAACTGTGTGTGTGTGTGTGTGTGTGTGTGTGTGTGTGTGTGTGTGTATCTACATATGGGTATGTGTCCATGTGTATAGGTACTTGAAGATGGAGGTACTTGTGATTTGCTATGGATATAGGACCTGAGCTAAGCGACTCTGCATGAGCAGTACATATTCTTCATTGCTGAATCATCTCTTTAGCTCTGTGATTCACATTTTTTTCAAAGATTGCTATGGCTGTGGAATTAGAGGCTATCTAATTCATCCTAGAGGAAGGTAACTATTAGTAGGTATCAAGTGGAAAGCAGAGATGGCAAGCTAAATGATAGTTGGGTACAATTTAAAATAGAAACAAATAAGATTTGATGAAAAATGGGTTATAGAGCATGAGGCTTATATGAGATATATGTAAAGAATATTGCTGGTTACTATATTTTTTAGCAAATGGTTTGATAATGGGTCTATTTATTGAGATAGAGAAATCTGAAATGGTGTAAGTTTCTAGTTTAGATATATTTACTTTGAGATTTTTCATTTATAATTCTAGAGACTTCAAATTGTCTTCAACTAAATCAGCAGGCTACTCAGCACTGGACATCAAACTCAAAAGAACCATTGTCATGCAAATTGCACTTATGCATTTTACCTAAAATTATCAATCAGTCTGAGTGGAAACAGACCTAAAATATAGATTTTATAGGAAACAACCATAAGACATTTCAAAGTTTTGGTAGAAAACTAATAACACAAATGCCAGAATCATGTAATTGAAGATTTAGTGTGGTTTTTGTCTTAGCTCAGAATAACTCAGGTAAATGAAATGAACTATTTTGAACAGAATTGAGAAACAGAGTAAGATGAAAATAGGTACTGCTTGTTGAACTTAGATCTACATTCAGCAATCAATGATAAAAAGCAATGAATGAGTATGACAGAAAAGTATAAAAATAATGGCTAGAGAAAAGGGAAAGGATCCAGCCTTGAAGTACAATACTATTTGTCAAATTAGTGTTGAAATACAGCCAATTTAAATTTCTATACTGGTGGTGGCATGTTTGTATATGCTAGGATATGCCATTAGATATTTAGAAATCACTATGTAGAGCAAATGGGAAAAATCATAGAAAACAGCAGCATAGAAATCAAACTGTCTTAGAAAGTAAAAGAATCTATTTCATGCCAAATCATTTGAAATGTGTTTCACAACCCATATTTATCATGACCACTGTCTTATTAGGTCTATTATGTAATGAGCTGTGTTAATTATTCTTGCCACCTGCATCTAATGAGATTAGATGTGAAATTTCTGATAGGTACAGATGGTCATTTTGAAAATAAACAAAAAGGAATATTTTTCCTATCAATTGGTCAAATCTCATGTTAGAAATGTTCAAACTATGAAATTAATCATCATCTCTCTTAAGTATATGCAATAAATATACATGATGACTTCTTTGAGCTCAAATATAAATGTTTTATTTAGATCAAGATCTCACAAAATAGCCCATCCAATGTGCCATACCGTATAAATACACTATGATTCATTCTCTTTGTTTAAGGCCTAATGTGGCTGAATTGTTTTCATTTAAATAATTTGATAAGCATTTTCAATTTAATTCAGTAAATTTTATGAAAGCATATTTTAATTTCAAAGCACATGTAAAAAAAATAAGAATGTATCCAATGTATCTATGAATAATAAAGATCTCTGTGTGCTATATTGAAACTTATAGCAAAAGATATGCTCTATCCTGACTAGTTAAGTATATCTTTGACAAGTTGTAAATTATAAACTTCCTTGATATGAAACAAGAAAATATATTATAAGAATGACCAAATTCTTTTTATATTATTTAAGCTTCTTCTGTTATCTTCTACATGAGGATTGTCACTTAGGTGACTATGGGAAGATATATGCTGATAAAGAGTATAAATAGTGGTACACGGATACATGATCAGTAAAGGATAAGATGACAGACTAATGAATCAAAGACAAGCCTCAATTACCTGAATGGGAATATGATTCGAAAAACCAATTGAATGAGAGCCATTTATTTGAAAGTAATATATTAATTCTGAGTACAAAGAAAACAACGATGGAGGATATGTACAGAACTGTAATTTAAATCTGACATCGTGCTTTAAAGGTAGTACTTGAGGTGTGTAAGTCCTCAAGGCGTGGTCGTGTGAATACGGTCTTAGAGAAGAACACAGATATATTAAGAATTATCATTTAAAGTTGTAGAACAGACAGGTTAAGTGGTATAAATCTAAATCCCAGTTAGTAGTGAAACTGAAGAATGAACTTCAGGGCTTGCCTAGGCTACAGAGTGAGCTCCAGGCTATCCTGTACCACATAATGAGAGCTAGTCTCAATGTTATAAGTTTAAGAATTAGTGATAGATTTTCGTGATGTAGTTGTTGTATATATGAGGATCTGGGTTTAAGCTCAATAATATACATAGACATACTGCCACTGCCACTACCACTACCATCAACTACAACAACAGACTGAAAAAAAAATCCCATGTGAAGGAAAATACTTTCAAATGTCCAATGTTAGAGAGCTTCACTGGTAGCTTCCTCATATATAATGTGGTAGGTTATTAAATCTATGTGGCCTACTTAGTTTGGCTATCAAAGGCAGTATAGCTTTCTTTGTATGAACCATTTATTTACTAGAATTTTTCATGACATAAAGAGATATCAAAACTATGAGATGAAAAGTGACCTTCATGTGATAACTCATTTCTCGGGATGCATGGATAAAAGGACAATATAATGTTGAGAGGGAGCATATTTGAAATTTATATATACTAATCCGTTTAACTTTTCTGCAAAATTTAAAAGCAGCTACTTTTGCAAACTAAGCAAATCTAGAATGTATGAAACAGAAAAATGGGCAAAAAGTTGGGGGTGGGGTGGGATGGGGGTAAGGGGAAATGGGATGAGAAAAGTGAGAAGGGGAGAATGGGGGGAGCTTGGGGGAATTGGATGGTTGGGATAAAGGAAGGGTGGATATGGGAGCAGGGACGTATATATTCTAATTAAGGGAGCCATCTTAGGGTAGGCAAGAGACTTGACTCTAGTGGGGTTCCTACGTGTCCAGGGAGATGTCCCCAGTTAGTTCCTTGGGCAACTGAAGAGAGGGAACCTGAAATGAGCCTATCCTATAGCCATACTGATGAATATCTTGCATATCACCATAGAACCGTCATCTGGTGATGGATGGAGATAGAGACAGAGACTCACATTGGAGCACCAGACTGAGCTCCCAAGGTCCAAAGGAATAAGTTCTTTTGTAAAGAAAATATAATATATTAGAATACTTTAACTTCTGTGGGATTTTGAACAAGAATTGGTTCCATAGTCTCATATATTTGAGTATTTGTTTCCCCGACAGTGGATCATTTAGGAAGGAATAGGAGGCATAGCCTTCTTGGAGGAAGTGTATTACTAGGGGCAGACGTTGAGGTTTCAAAAGCATATGCTAGGAACAGCCTCTCTCTTTTTCTGCCTTAAGTTTGTGGATCAGATATAAGCTCTCAGTAACTTCTTCAGGGCCATGATTGCCTGCCTACCACCATGTTTCCTGTCATGATGACCATAGCCTAACCCTCTGTACCCGTAAACAAACCTCCATTGAAATGCTTTTATTTTCAAAAGTTTCCTTGGACATGGTGTCTCAACACAATTATGTTCAATAGAACACTAAGACAGCTATTATGGGAAACTTTCTGTACAAAGAAAATAGTGCTTAGTTGTGTAATTTGTTTCGCTCACACAACATGGTACAAGTTGTTGTATTTAGACTGTTCTGAAAATTATCCAGTTGAACTTTAGAAATGAGAAATCATACATCTTGGCTTACTTTATAATTCAGTTTCATTGATTTGCAACAAATCATTTGCTCATGATTTTAAGAGTTCTTTCTCTTGGTTTTATAAAAGTTATAATTTTGGGGAAATATAACTACATATTTTTGTATCATTACCAATTTTTTTTCCTCCTGAGTATAAAAGATTTGGAATATGCCTTCACCATTATTTGCTTGTGAATAAAATATCAAATATAAAGTTGGTAAAATGTACATTTCTATGATACTATTAATTCTTTTTACCCGAAAAACCCCACCAATATTTTCTCTAATTTTATACAGTATACAATAGCAGAAAACATAGAAACCTGTTTGCACCTCCCACACAACCTATTTCTAAAGCTTGCACAAAAAATTGATGTAACATCTATGTAAAGTCTAACATTTATGGTAGCTATGTTCATAAGTTAGAATTTAACAAATAAAGACAAATACATTTTGATGGCACAAATCACTCAGGAATGTGAAAGTTACAATTAAAGCTAGTAGTACACATATAAAGATGACACTTGTGGTAGTTTAATGAGAATAGCCCCAATAAAATCATGTATTTGAATGTTTGTTACACAGTTGGTAGAACTCTTTGGGAAGGGCTAGTTAGACAGTCTGGCCTTGTTGGAGGAGGCGTGTCACTTGGAATGGACTTGGAGTTTTCAAAATCTTACAGCATTACCAGTTATTGATCTCTCTTTTTGTCTACTGCTTGTTCATCAGCTCTTCTTCCATTATCATGGCTACCTGCTTGCTTGCATGCTCCCCATAGGGATAGTCATGGACTAAACCTCTGGAACCATGAGTGACAAATTAAATGTATTTTTAAAAACATTTAATTGACAAATTAAATGTTCTTTTATATGTCTTTGTCACCATGTTTTGTTACAATAGTAGAAAAGTAACTAAAACGGAAGTTGGTGTATGAAAAAAAGTATTGTTATTACAAACCATATTATTTGGAGGAATGTGGATACTGGAACTTTGGCATGAGAAAGTGGTTGAAAGCTATAAGGGGAGCTTAATGAACTATCCTAGTAGTACCTTGGAATACAGTAATGCTCAGAGCCATGTTGGCTATGTAGGACCGTTTCAAGCTATAGAGGAAAATAATGTTAGCATATGGGTCAGAGAAAATTCTTGTGATAATTTGGCAAAAAATGTGGCTGCTGTTTGCCCTTATCATAAGAATGTTCCTGAGCCAAAATTGAAGAGTTGGGACTAATTTTAGTGGCAAAGGAAATTTCAAGGCAGCCTAGTATTGACTCTTTCCTATAGTTATTAGTGACCAATTATATGCAGACCTATAAAGAAGAAGAGAAGCAAGCTAGGAAAATCAAATGCAAAGTGTACAATTTGAGGAGAAAAAAAAAGAACCAAGAAATTTAATGGTGGAGTCAAAGCTATGCTACAAGAGATGTGGAAAGGGCAAAATTAAATGGAATAAAGGGGGTGGCCACTCTCAGGGAAAGAGCATACTCAGATAATCCCAAAATATGTGAAAGGAAAAAATCCTTTGGGATTTCCTCAGTCTAAATCCCATTACAAAGGAAGTTTATGCAAATAATTTAAGGAGGGTCTTGGTTCCATTCGTGCAGGCAACAGACCTTGATAATACCTTTCACACAGTTTTGGCTTAAGTAAAGAAGTTGTGGAATCTTCATCCAATGTTAAGGAAGCTATTCAGACCAGGTATATGGCAGAGGAGTTAGTGCATAGAGGCCCCGAGAAGCCATTACATGCTCTGAAGGTGAAATCTGGATTGTGTTGGAGATTCTAAAATATTGGAGATGCCACAAGAACGTGCTACCTGCCAGGGAGAGCTGCAAACAAGGATGGTAACCAGCACAAGAGAGAGAAGTACGTTGCAGTTACCCAGGCTGGAAGGGTCTAAATATTTAAGTTCCTTGACATCAGACATGTAATTACAGGCCTGGAGTTTGTCCTGCTGGGTTTCTGTCTTGCTTAGTATTTTCTCCATATACCTCCTTTCCTCTCTTTTGGGATGGTAATGCGTATTCTGTGATATTGTACAGGGAGTACAGTTAAGAGATTGAGTCTCAGAATAGGCTTTTTACTTCTAAATCATAGCGAGATTGAAATAGTATGGGAACTTTTGAAATTGTACTAAAGAGTTGTGCATTATAATATGGTTACAAGTATTTGGTGTTCAAGGAATAGAATGTTATGGTTTGACTTAGAATGACCCTCAGTGGCTCATATATTTGAGTATTTTGTTCTCAGTTGGTAGAACTGTTTGGGAAGCATTAGGAAGTATGACCTTTTAGAGGAGACATGTCACTGGTGGTGGCTCAGAGGATTTAACCTTTTCATTCCATTTCCAGTTAGCTCTCTGCCTCATGCTTGTGAATCAGGTCCTGTTCTAGCGCCAAGGCTGTGTTGATTCTTCCCAACATGATGGCCATGATCTTACCTGCCAGAACAGTGAGACCTTAATTAAACGTTCTTTTATAATTTACCTAGTTCATAGTGTTTTGGCATAGAAACAGAAAATTAACCAACCAAGACTGCAATGTCATGGAAGCCTCTACTAAATCTCATACGTGTAAAAAATATGACTCTGGTCATCCCACTAATCCTTGACCATTCTCCAATGGATGTGACATAACCATTTCTATTTTATTCACAATACTCACTCTTCTCAAGGAATTTTTTCTTTTCCTGTGTACTTATTTAGAATTCACTGTTCTCATTAGAACATACCATCAGTCATAGCTGAGATTCTTTTCCTTTCTTACTTGACCCTAGATCACTAGGCTCTAGAACAATGGTTCTCAACCTTCCTGCTGCAGCCCCTTAATACAGTTCTTTATGTTGTGCTGACCCTCAACCCAGAGGTTATTTTGTTGTTACTTCACAACTGTAAGTCTGCTACTATTATGTATTGTACTATAAACATCTGATATGGAAGGTATCTGATATGTGATGCTCAATGAGGTCTTGACCCACAGTTTGAGAACTGCTGCTCTGGAATAATGTCCACCATTGTTCTAAAAGGTGTTTAAAAAGCTTCAATGAAATAAATCATTGACTATATTATAGCATCTATGCTCCAGTGCATTCTTAAAACTTTCAGTGTTTTCTATTAATTTGGCCTTTTATTCTTTTTAGAATATTTATTGATTGCTATAATTTCCTTTAATCACAATTTTATTATCTTGCACTAGTTTTGTTAACTGGTATTCTTATTATCCTTTATTTCAAAAGATTTTTATATTTTTGAGAAACTTTTGTTTTGACCAAGTGTTATTTAGATGCATGTTAATTAGAAGTAGTTGGTGATGTTCTATTTGTGATTTTGTTGCTGATATCTAGTTTAATGACATTCCGCTAATGAATTTTATTCCCTTAAATGTCTTAACGTTTATTTTACTGTCCAGAATGTATACTATGCACTCCATTGTTGTTAAGGGTGATATTCCAAAATGGTAATGAGACAAACAAAACAAAATGCCACAGAAACAACTATTAGCATGATTCAGGTCATCTATGTCCCTCATGATTTTCTGTCTTTTCTTCTATTATTAGCAAAACAAATATTTAAATCTCTAAATATAATAAGATTCATTTTCTGATTATTCTAGGTTTAACTGTTTTTTTTTTAAAAATGCTCTTTTGTGTTAAGTTTGTTGTTTGGAAATATCACACATGTATTTAGTTTATTGTCTTTTCCCAATGTCTTTGATTTCCTTCCCACCTCATTCATTCCCCACTCCTCTTTACAGGTCCTTTTTCTACATTTATGCCTTTCTGATTTGTGATTTACTGATTTTACCCAGGAATATCTGTGTACCCGTGGATTTAAAACTACCCATTAAAGACAAAATAGAGTTCCTACCTAAGGGCTTATCAGGGGAAGAAATTTACCCCAGAAACCTCTTCATAATTCTTAACCAGCTGTTATCAGGCCTAGTCTTGTACATGCAAATACAGCTGCTGTAAGATCATGATTACAATGGCCATGTCATTCCCAGAAAATATTACTTACGGGCCTTGTCCCTAACTCCTTGAATCATGCATTGTTCCTCTATAGTTTCTGTTCTGTTTCCTGAATCTTAGAGGGGGTTCCATAAGCATCCTTTTTAGAGCTGAGCATTCAACCATCATTTGTTCAAAGCATTTGAGGAACAAGTTTCTGTATTCTCCACTCTTCACTACAAGGACAAGCTTCTTTGATTTGACATGAACTTAGTGTTTGTCTATGGGTTTAAACATTAATATTTACACATCTGTTTGATATAATTTAACTTTAGATAAATAATACTAGTTTGTTCTTTCCTATAACTTATGTGTTTCTAATCAGGTTTAAAATATAAAGAATGGATTTTTCTCCTATAAAGAGGACCTCAACATTAATTCAAGAACAGTTGTTTACACCAATGACAGTTATGCCACTATTGCTTCAGGAGGAACATCTGCTAGACTGACCATGCCATTTGGGTGGTTCACAACGGAGTAACTCATTGATGCCTTTCTCCTCTAGAAACTTCCATTGTAGCATCCAACACTATGAAAGCTATTTAAGTTTTATTTGGTCTTTTGACTTTACTCTTTTTGAAACACTCCTCTTTGAAGTAACATGATATACACTTCTGTCTTAGCCAGTGTCCTATTGTTGTGAAGAGGCACCATGACCAAGGTGTAATTGGGGGCTTGCTTACAGTTTTAGAGTGTTAGTCCATTTTCATCCTGGCAAAAAGCATGGCAGCATGCAGGCAGACATGGTACCGAACAAGTAACTGAGAGTTACATCCTGATCCATTAGCCTAGAGACTCTGGGCTTTGCATGAGCATTTGAAAACTCAAGCCCACCCCTAGTGACACACTTACTCTGACAAGGACACACTTCCTAATCCTTTCAAAAGGCACTATTCCCTGGTAACCAAGCATTTAAATTTATGAGCCTATGGAGGCCATTCTCAATCAAACCAGTACAATCTCTTTCATTTATAATTTACAAGTAACATGCTGGCCCCATCAGATGGGAGTATAAAGAGCTGAAAGATCTTTCTCCAATCTTATGGTTAAATTTTGCTCTATTATTGACCCTATTTTCTCTGAATGCTATCTTCACAACAAGCTTTTTAGTACAACAGCTTTCTTCATTTGTGTACCCTACTCACTATATGACTACATAGTAATAATATTTTTAGATGCTCACATCTGTGTATTTTTATCCCTTCTGTTGTGATTGTTAAAAGAGGCTAATGTGGATAATGAAGGCTTTTCTTCTCCAAAAATAAGGGTCACTAATGTATTTCTTATAGAAAGTAGACCTTGTTACGTAAAAGGTTCTGGCATTTTCAATAATGCTTACACTTCTATCAGAACCATGGGGGATGTTTATAGCATCTTTACAGCAAGGAAATGATGGGTTTCAAGGAAGTGAAACCCACAAAAAATATGTGAGCTCATGTAAGAAAATGACTATATTTTATTTGAATGTCAGTCTACTTTTATTCTCCAGCAATTCATCAAAGTTACATCAGAGGTCTTATTCCTAGTGTATGGCTCCCTGGCTTCTGTGACTCTGTGAGTGTTACTGCCTGACCAGAACTTAGAATGGCAGTGATTTGTTTTCTAATAAGTCTGAGAAAAGTCATTGCATTTAAATTTTTCTGGCTTTTTCTTGATCAGATGTGATTACTTCTTAGTTCTTTATATATAGGAGTTGAAACCAGGTATCAGGTCTCTTTCAGTTGGATATGGGTCAGAGAATTTTTTTTATTCCTTAATACTACATGGAAAACATATTTTTGATCGTAGTTGTATGGGGATGTTTATTCTTTGTATTGGTAGTCACTTTCAAGTCTATGATTTTAGTAACAGATATAAATTTAGTATTATGAAATTGAATCTTCCTCTCATTGTACCCTAAATTTTATTATCTAATTCTCTAGAGAAAATGATTTTTCTCAAAGGATGTTTTTATAAAATAAATAATATTCTCTGTACATTATCCATTTGTGGGTTTCTGTGCTTGCTCTTTCAAATCCCCGCCCCCCAGGTCACAGGGAACCCTACATAAGAGGAAACAGAAAGTCTTATAAGAAGCACAGAGAATGGAGGACACCAAGGAAAAGAGACACTTTATACACACTAGGACCCATGTAAAATGAACTCAAGGAGACTGGGCAGCATATGCAGAACCTGCATGGATCTAAGCAGATGGGGTCCTAGATTTGAAAGGAGAGTGGACACAGCCACCATTCTTACCCTATAAGCTATCTCCAATTTGATATCCACTCACAAAGGAAAATTAGTTTTTTCAACACACTCCCATTGGATATACAAAGAATTCTTAAGGGCAAGCCTCTTTCCCAGCAGTAGATGGCCAATACAAGACAGACTCAATGTCAGTTTTAGAGGATCTTTTTTTTCTTTCTTCCTTCCTCTCTACCTCCCTCCCTCTACCTTCCCCTTCCTTTCTTCTTTCCTTCTTTTCTTTTTTTCTTTCTTTCATCTTAAACGTTTTTTAAATGTGTATTCTAGTTTCTGATTTTGTGTTTTTATGGGATTCCTGTATGTAAGAACATGTGTCTCTGCTCTCTCTATATAAATTTCTTGTGCTTTTCTCTTTTCTCCCTTTGACTCTTATTTTCTTACTTTCTTTTTTGTTTTGTTTTATTCCAGTTTGCTTGCTTATATTTTATTAATTTTTTTTTAGAAAACAGTTTTCTAATGAGAGAGAAAAAAGTGTATGATTGTGTGGGGAGGATCTGGTAAGATTTGGATGAGGAGAAACCATAATCAGAATGTAATATATAAAAAGATCTATTTTCAATAAAAATGACATTCATACATATAACGCTTGGTTAATTCTGCAGTCAGGATATGGCACATTGATGTGACATTGCAATCCTCAAGAACATAATCCTCAATTTTGTTTGAAGTCTTCTAAATATTCTTAATAGTGATTCACATTCTAATATATTCCATCTTCATTCTGCCACACACATGATTACTCAACATATAACACATAGACACATATAGGCTCCTTCATCACCAGAAGAGGTATTACAGAAAGCAAAACAGAAGTATGTCTATTGAATGTGAAAAAGATCATGAGAATGTAAATTCAATCCTAGGGCTACAGGAAGGTGTAAAATATTAAAATGATGACAAAGCGATCATCACTCTTTATATATAGTCAATCTATGTCTAAACATGTGAGACAAGTAACAATTATAGAAAGAAGACACAGGAAAAATAATTTTTTCTTTATTATTCTTTTCTTTTTTCTTTTTCTTTTTCCTCTTCCCCCTCTCTCTTTTTACAGAGTTTCATAATATATCACATCTAGGACATTATGTACTGATATCTCCTTTGCGGTGACCTAGCAAGCCACCATGAACTTCCAAAGTCAGTTTACTTGTACTATGTCTCACACACACACACACACACACACACACACACACACACACATATATCAGACCTTTCAAGAAGATAGATAGGTAAAACAGCAGGTTGCCAACATTTCATGGAACACCATCAACAGGCAACAAATAGCAGAATCAGCATAGTGCATGGAGTATTTACAGACATCACTAAACCAAGAGAATCAATCCTACTCCAATCATACACTAAATAAAGAAATGGGAGCAGTTACTATCAGACAAGAGATTTGTTACATTAAACAAGAGTACACACACCTGGCAAGGTTTGGGATCCATTTTTATAAGTGTTTTAAATATCTTGTCTAACAGTTGTGACTTCTATCCTGTATGTACACTACTAGTGATTTTATCTCAGTATCTGAGCATGTGACAAAATAAATGTGTCAAGTAGTATCACTAAACCTTCTCTAGATGATTGCCTTCTTGTAATGTTGACCTTACATATAGCTGAAGAACGGACATGTCATTTGCTGACAAGGACTTTTATCTTTTGATGGAGAGAAATTAAAATCATTGTGTTGTAAATGGCAACAGGATTTTTGGTGTGGATATGACTGAGTAATTTAGTAATGTATGTAATTATGACTGTCTGAAAGCTCTGGGAACCTTTTCACTTAAGATCATCATTTCAACTGCTGACACCTAAATTATAAATCAAACGGTAGGAAGATAAATCCTGTTGCCAGAGACATAGCTTACTCATCCCAGCAAGACTAATACTGGGTTACACAAGAGGAAGTTTTAAAAGGAAACTTTATACCAACTTAGAACCTACTGGAAAGCATAACTCTGGATTCATACAAATTTAAGGAAATAAAGATTGCTACCTAAGAAAGGCATGTTTTGGGGAACTGGACTTTAAAAGCCTCTGTTTTACGAGGATAATGTTGATGGCTATCAGCTGGATGAACAAAAGTTGTAAAGCTTAGAAGTTTCAGATCTTAACTTTATTATTTATTTGTGTCAAAGAAAAAAACAAGGGCATTGAAACAATTTATTGGTCCCAGTTGAGGTTTTTTTGTCTCTTGTGTGGTTCAGGACTTGTTATCATGGTTTGATTCTAATAAATGCAGAATGTAAAATAGGTTAACTGTGGAAGTTCTCAAAAAGTATTTTAAAATGCGTTTTTTATTATCGTGTGTATAAATATGATGAGTGTGTGCGCCTACATGCCCCGGTGTATATATGAAGTTCAGAAGACAACTTCAAGGACTTAGGTATCTTCCTTCATCTTTACATGGATTCTGGGTGTTCAACTTGATCACCATGCTTCTATGGCAAGTGCCCTTAACTACTGAGCTTTCTTAGTGGTACTTTTTTTTAAAAAAAATTATTTACTTATTATATATACAGCATCCTGTCTGCATGTATGCCTGCAGGCCAGAAGAGGGCACCAGATCTCATTACAGATGGTTGTGAGCCACAATGTGGTTGCTGGGAATTGAACTCAGGACCTTTGGAAGAGCAGTCAGTGCTCTTAACCACTGAGCCATCTCTCTAGCCCCTTATTTGTACTTTTTATGGAATTTTTATGTGGTTATAGGTATTACATTTAATTTCCTGAGATAAGTGAAGCTATATATATATATATATTTGATTTACAATATAACCAGTACATTGCACACTACCACTACCTTCTGAATTTCCATAATTTTTTTTTGGTTATTCTTTAACATTCTGAGAAATTGTAAGCCAATAAAAGTGATATACATGGCTCATATTTTATTATTTTAAGACCAATAGATGTATTTTAAAACTACATATCATACTCACATTTACTTTTTTCTTAGTATTTATTCTAAATATGTAAGGGCTTAAAAGGCATGGTAGCATACCACAATTATTTGTGCATGTGAAGTGTAGCCATTGACTCAATAAATTTGTTCATGTTCATCATAAAACTAACTGAATTATTTTATTAAAAACTAAGCAAACAGTATATACATGATAAGACACAGTATATATGTATGCCTTACAGGTTCAAATATAAGTCAATAATCAATCATTTGCTTATAAAATTAGTATTATAACATACTAATAAGAGGCCTCCACCCAAATGGGCAAAGTTCTCAGCTCAGTCTTCACTTAAAACAGAAGAAGGAAGAAGAAGATGTAAGAAGAATGGGGTTGGGAAGAAGAGGAGAGGAAAGGATAAAAAAAAATGTTAGCCCAAATAGAGAGATCAGAAATATCTACAAGTTCATAAAACAATCTCTTGGGTGTGAAGGATGATGATACTGCACCATGGTAGGTTATCTTTTAGAAGAACTTCACTGGTAAGCTGTTGCAACCTTCGTATGGCCATCTGAGTTTACAACAAGAACACTTTGGGGTTAATGTCCTATCTATCTTACCTCAAATACTAACAATAGTGTTCATGCTAATTAGCCATAAGATGTCCTAGAACACACAAGAGAAGGAACTCTAGAAATTTTAGTGTGGATTCCCCTGTAACAGTGCAGTATTCATAGTGATGTATAATTGACAGCAGGGATCTCTGACTAACAGAAATTGCCAAGAATTGATGCTGAAAGTGCAAAAAATGTACCAAATAAAGATCCCGAAAAAACTGGATACTATGATCTTATGCCAACATTTTACATAATTAAAAGTACATAGGTAAGGACAGTTTATGTGCTTGTACACATGAACAGTTCCAGAATCTCCAGTAGAGTTCTTGTTTGTAAGGTGACTTTACAAATATAGGAAGAAGTAAAATATTGAAGATCTATTTGTTTATTATGGTTGAAATAAATTATGCTATGTAGTGCATGGTGTCCTCTGACTTGCTGTAAAGCCCAGGTTGAACTTGACCTTTGACTTAAGTGCTGCTCCTTTAGGGATGCTGCATCACCATACTCCACTTCTGTTCCTGTTCTCAGGATATAGTTACTTTTATAAGGAAAACATTTAATCGGTATAACTCGCTTACAGTTACAGAGGTTAAGTCCAGTATCATGGTGGCAAGTGTTGTGAGCCCCACATTGAGAAGCCATTTGTCATGGTGCCTCATTGGTGCAACATCTGTTGTGCTCCAACCTTGGGTTCTTAAGTTTCAAGGTAGAGTCAAGTGGACTAGAAATGTTAAGCAGAAAAAAAAAAACAGAGATACAAAAGAAATAGAGACACAGAATTGAGTCAGGAGGGAAACCTAGTGAATACTGAATTCATCTGCATTTATTTTCCATATCCTTTATAGTCTCCAATCCAAAAGGTGGGAGGGATAAGGCAAAAGATGCTTTATCATGATACAAAGAACAAACAGAACAATTACTTCTTCAACCTGTGAAACATCAAGTAACTATATCCTGGGTTAAGTATTCTGTTGTTTAGGCAAGGTATGCAACCACCATACCTTAGGCCAAGCATCCTGTAGGCAGCCACACCCTAGGTCAAACATACTGTCCTAATCTTGAAGGAGCAAGAATAGGCGTGAATAATCTGACCTTTGGTCAAGGTAGAAAGGATTCACATCCATTGGCTCTGACAGGGTAGCATGGAGGCATATAGTGCCAGACATGGTGCTGGCTACATCTTGATCAGAAGGTAACAGGGAGTAAACTGTGACCCTGTGTGGTATCTTGAGCATAGGAGATTTCAAAATTTGCCCCCACGGTGATTTAACTTCCTCCAACAAGGCCATACCTATTTCAACTTGGTGACACCTCCTAATAAAGCCACTTTCTTTGGGGATATTTTTTCAAACCACCACAAACATCATGCTTTGTGTAAAATAAATGAAAAAATCCTAGATCACATATGTTATCTGGCTTAATGAATAACATATATAAATAGATTTCTCAACCAGAAAAATTTCCAAAATTGCGCCAGAGTTTGGGATAGGATTAATGTCCAGGTTTCTTCCTCTGAAATCATATCTTTTCTGTTCCCTGAAGTGATGCATTTCATTTTTGAGGTACTGAATTCTGCATAGGGAGATTTACCACAAACAAGTCCACATAGTGCTAAATGAAACAATACCCAATAAAGATTGCAGCCATAACTTCATATCTATTTGCATATGCTTTCCTCAATGACTTGTAAGTTAAACTTGATGTTAATTCTCAATTGATTATGATAAGATAGACTAAGCACTAGCAAATTGTAGCCTACAAGAAAAGTGTGGGTTAATGCCGGTTGTTCATTCAGTACAATTTTCTTCATATGTGTTTAAGAGTTTTAGAAATAAAAAAGAATAATGACACATTATATAGCTTACTTAGCTGACATTTATTATCTAATTTATAATTGCAAGAAGTTACTGGTGCTTATGTTGGCATCTTCTGTGATGATATGAGGAAATGTCTTATTCTTGATGAATTTCTGTTCATGTACTCTCATTCTGAATTAATTCTTCCCATCGACATGCTTAAGCTATGCTTTCTACTTCTATTTGGTGTGTGTTGGGGAAGTGGTTGTCACGGAGATCTCATTAACTTGTAGAGAATACTTAAGGGAAGTTGACAAATGGAGAGAGATGAGATGAAACTTCTCCCCTATGTTAAAGGATCTGAGGGGTAAAGAGCCCTTAGAGAATACCCAGTTCAGCTGTATCTTATTACAGAAAAATAAATAAGTCTAAGTGATGATAGAGTGTGTCCAAGGTCATAGTCCGATGGTAAGTCATAATCATTGCCCAACAGCTTGGTGCAATATCAGTTCCATTAACTCCCGTTCCTATGGCAATGGTATGTCTTTGACTTACTGCCAGCTCAACCATAGACTCAGCTGCTGTACCCATGCCAGCCCTGTCCAATATTGTCCTTTTGTACTCTGAGTTTCCCAGCAGCCCACATTCACTACTGGAAAAAGTGATCAAGAACATCCTTAAAGAGATTTTCTAACTTCCATTCTGTTAATCCTCCATCAACCTAACAGATAAAGCTTTTGAGAGCTTCTTGGTCCTTTAATGGTATTTCAATGATCTTTCTAAATAGTAATAATTCAGTGACCAGGTCTTTGTTAAGAAGCTCTTTTCTAGGATGTGTTGTTGATACAGAGTCTTTATTAATTTATTTGGTCAGTTTTTTTTTTTTTTGGTGTGTGTGGTGGGGGGATACTCAAATGTGCACATTTGTATGTGTGCATGTACAGGCCAAAAGTCAACTTCCGGTGTCTTTCCTTATTGTTGATTTCCATCTTTCTTCTTGAGATAGGGTCTGTTGTTGAACCTAGAGTCCTTGGTTAGCCAGGCATTGCCCTCAGGATCCTGTATCTCTACTTCCCAGCCTTATAATTAACGGAATATATTGCCAAGCCCAACCTTTTATGTGGATGTTAGATATCACAATCAGGTAGTCATATTTGGGGCAAGAGTTTTACCTACTGAGCCATCTCTTGCCCAAGTCTCATTTATTACAATTGCTTTTAAAATCTGACAAAAGTGTTGTAGGTGATGGAATTGGCTTCAGTGATTGCTCATTTGAGATTTGATTACAGCCTGATCTATTGCAGATTAGATCTATGAATTTGCTTAGCTCTCATTGTCATTTCTGTCTGTCTCGCACTCTGTGTGTGTTTGTCTGTCTTCTTGTATCTCTCTGTGTTTCCGCGTCTGTCTTTCTTTCTCTGTCTCTTTCAGTTTTCTATTTGTGGTATCTGCTATGTTACTTCAGCCTCAGACTTACCTTCTGGTTTTGCTATTTTATGCCTCCTCATCCTTGACTTTAACTCTTTTTCCATTGGCTAAGTATGAATAGTCCTAGAAGAGTTTCTTTCCAAAATATGTTAAAACAAATTATCACAAATATTACCATTTTGTTACCATGGATTTAGGTTAAACAGAAGTCCGAAGTGATTCATATGTATTAAACTCAGCAAGTTAAAAGAACTGTGTCCTTTTCAAAAGGTTTAAAGATAATAATTTCCTTTCATCTGGCAGTTAAGGCTATCAGGGCCTTTTTCTTTATCTTCAAAGGTCATTGTTCCAAAGCCTGCTCTTCTCAGTGTATCTCCAATTTCTCATATTGATTTTTCTACTTATTAAAGTGACTCTCATTGTCACTGTGGGCCAATAAGAATTGCCCAGGATATTTTTGTCTCAAGAGCTTTCAAAATTTTTCATTTATTGTGTGATTGGCCAGATGTGCATCTTAGCGCAGGCAATGGTCAAGTGTGCCATGGCATGCATGTGAAGGGCAGGACAGATTTTTTTTTATTTTTTTTTTAAAAAAATGGTTTTCTCCTTATACAATGGTCTTATAAGTTCTTGGGCTCCAATGCAGGTCATCAGCCTTTTGTGTGTCAAGATAAATATTTTCTCAGAGTTTCCCAGGAGATACATTGTCATCTGAATTTTCAACTCTGCAATAATTTAACTCTAGTCATGTGTATGTTTATAAAATCTCTAGAAAGAATATGGTGTCTGACTGGACTTAGCTCCTTTAAAAGCTTTGTGGCCAATACTAATTTTATATTTGTGTTACTTAATATTTATCAGAAATAATGGTGACCATGATATACAAGAATATTTATATGGTGTCATAATGTGATGGTCTTAAAAGAAATTCTGATAATTTCATAGCCATTGATGAAATTGGAATAAGAGTACTTTTACATTTTTATTTATGAAGTAGTGAATATGGTGTTGAGATCATAGTTTTTGTGTACATTTGTTTTGGAAATTAATTATCCCTTGTATCTGAATATTTTTTCATGTTTTAAAACCTGTCATCTGTTATTATTTTGACATAAACATAAAAACTCTTGCAAAAATTTCATAGCTGTCTAATTCATTCATACCCCCTCCTTCTGTTAACTGTTATAGAATACTATTTCAATCTCTATGTTCATGAAGATTAATGTTATCGTAGTACAATTTCATTTGAAAACATATACCAAACACTGGAGAAATTTTAATATTTGAATATATGATTATATAATTAAATAAATCTTCAAATGTTAAAATATACTATGAATTATTTTTGATTTTTGATAGTGTTGAATAACTAGATAGATAGGTATAATACCTTAATTGGACATATGACTAAGGTTTAATTGAATTCTGATAAATTCATGGGTATTTCAGGAATTGCTTATTAGAAAATTAGATGAATTTGGAAGTTTTTTGAGTGAGGAGAAAACTGGTAGGAAATGACAACAAATTTCTATTTCTTTGAGTACTCATAACGTACTTCATCAATGAAATAGTACAAACGTGCAATAATTAATGGAGTATGACTCTATTCTGCTCTTAAAGAAGATTTCTGTCATTTTGACTATTCCTTCATGTTGGAAAAATTCACTTATGAGGTGAGAGATTAATGAGCGTAGTGTGAACTATATGTTCTTTTGTAGGTTAAATTTAAAGGCATTTTTTGAATAATCAGTTGTTGAGTCATTATTTTATACCAATGGTCTCCTCTGCAGGTATAAGGATAAACAGTAAATATGTCTCTGAACTCATAAAATATGTAGTGCGAAGAGGGTCCTTGGAAAAGTTAAAAGATTTCTGTTGACAAAGCAAGTTCAATGTAAGTTATCATGTCTGCAAAATTATCTTGGAAGAGAATTTAGTTAGATTTCAGTTTTGATGAGAAGAAAGGTATTTATTTCTTAAAATTCAAGAGTATTTACTATAACAAATAATCACTGTTAATGATATAAAAAGAAAGTGCACAAAATATGTGCTAAGATCTTTGACCTGAAGAATACATTTAGTTGTGTAATTTTCATATGTGTATATATACATGTGCATCAATACTTGTAATAATATACTTTATGTAAGGAAAATATAAGAGATTTCATCATACCTTGTTGATGTATATTAATAATACATTGGAGAGAAATACATTTCATTTTCCTAGACCTACTTTGAATTTGAATTTCCTTTCAAATTTACAATTATTTTACAGACTTTGGCATTCCTTTGCTACAGTGAAAAATGCCATGAGTTTTTTTTAAAGGATTCTTTGCCATATAAAGAATTATTTGAAGACATAGAATAGCTGAATCAAAGTAAATTAAAATATAGTATACCAGAATAAGATAATGGGGTTATAGAGCCAACTTTCCAGTTTAAATTTCAGGTGAGTCTGAAATCCTCTATTGCCTTCATCAATAATTTTACTGATGCATAAAGGGTAGTTAAGATATACTAGTATTATAGGCAAGCTTCCTTTCACTAGTTCCAGAGTCCCAATCTATGGTCTTAAATCTGCTGAGAAGATCATTAATTATCTTTGTAAATGTTGGAAGTAATGGTGTAGATAATTGTGTTAAATTTATTTGAACATAGGAAGCTTTCATATTGGCAATTGAAGCTATTATTTGCACAAAATATTCAATTCACTAATTTGGACACTTTCGGAGAATTTTTTTCATGTAACATATTTCCTGGTAAGTGGCAATATATGTGAAGCATAAAATTTACTTCAGCTATATATTTTTGTTGCAATGACCCCTACTGAAATTTCTAAATATTTATATTATCTAAAAATCTGGACTAATCTATGTCTTAATTAACTTTATAAGCTGAAAACATAAGGGTGTTTCATAAGATACCTTCTTATTTCAGTCATTAAGACTATACTGGACTCCGTAGACTGTTTATTCATTAGAAGACAATGGTTCAAATCTGGCTAAAAAAAGAAGTTAGCCATATAACAAGCATAATATGAAATAGGAAGGGGTTTTGCTGAAAGCTTCAAAATTACTTCTCATTTGATTCATTTCTTTTTCATTCTTTCATTCTATCTTGTAAACAACAGTGGACTTTGGAGAAGGCAGTGGGTAAAAACAGTTGCTGGTCACCCCAGGGTGAGGACCTCATTTTGAATCCTGAGAACCCTTGAGAAGCCATGGCACTTAGGCCAAATAGTGCGGTATACCCAGCTATAAAACAATGAGACAAATGAAAGGCAAGGATGGGAATTGTCCTGTGACCTTTACATGTGTGCCATCTTGCAAAGAGGGGAATAGGAGAAAGGCTAGAGAGAGGAGAGAGTGGAGAGAAAGGAGGTAGCAAAGTCTCAACAGTTAAGACTGCTCTCCCAGAGGACTGGTGTTTAATCCCCAGCACCTACATTAGGAGGCTTATAGCCACCAACCAATACCTCTGGCCTCTGTGAGCACTTGCACTCATATGCAGATATCTGAACCAAGACTTTTACATACAGTTAAATATAAGAAAAATAAGTTTAAATAGACAATTATCCTTAAGAATGTTTATCTTTTTTAGAATTAAGAAAAAAAAACTAAATTTACCCTTTGTTGCTATGTCTTTTAACAGGATCTATATTATGTGGTAGCTATTTGTATAATTTCACTGTCAGCTGTACTGAAAAAATTAATTTTTTTCAGGCCTTGTAGCACACATGATGCTGGAGAGGTAGTTAAAATGTGGGTTAATCTAAACTCCTACAAATGTTACAAGTCATTAATGTTTTACTATCTCTTCTTTTAGCTTAAGTAAGAGATACTTTTTTTCATTTCTAGAAATTAAACTTTGAACACATCCAGGCCGCGAATTCTTACTAAAAGGAATCTAAGTAGATGTTTAATTTTAAGAAATTAAATGGAATTAATCTTTAGATTTTGTAAGTTTTGACACATTTAAAATAGATCTTTATATATAGGAATATAAGTCATTGTAAGAATTTAGCTCTCCCACTGTGAAATAGGTAACAAAATATTTGCTAATTTTTAATGTTTTCTCCTCTTCTTTCATATATATATTCTGTAAAAAAATCCTTTTCACAAATGTGATTTCTGCATTTGGAATTGATTTTTGTACAGGGTGATGGATGGACTCTTATTCTAATACATATGGACATCCAGTTTTCTCAGCACCATTTGAAGAGTCTCTTTCCTTCAGTGGATATTCTTCACATCTTTGTCAAATACAAAATATCTGAAATTATATGCTTGTACATTTGAGTTTTCTGATTTTTTTCTTCACTGATCTATGTTTTTCTTTTTAGGCCAGTATCATACTGGTTTTCCTACTACAGTTATAGAATATGCCTTGAAATTTAGTGTGATACTTCCACACTCATTCTTTTGCTCAGGATTGCTTTGCCTATCCAGGATGAACTGTGCTTTTCTGTGAATTTTTGGATCCCCCCCAATTTCTATGAAGAATGACAGCCATGGAAATTTTGATTAGGATTGCATTGAATATGTAAATTGTTCTTGAATGACGATCATTTTCACTATATCAATTCTAAAAATACATAGGTATGGGAGTAATTTCCATTTTTTTGTTTCTTCCTCAATTTCTTTCTTCAGAGACTTAGTGTTTTCCTTATAGAGGTCTTTAGCTCCTTGATTAGAATTATTCCTAGATATTTTAGATATTTTGTTGTAAATGGGAAAGTTTTTATAATCACCATCTCTCATGCTTATTATTGGTATATAAAAAGGCGACTGATTTTTCTAAGTAGATTTTCAGTCCTGCTACTTTGGTGAGTGTTGATCATTTCTCAAAGTTTCATGGTTGAATTATAGAGTCTCTTATATATAATATCACTAGTGAATTGTCCATGGATCTGAAAAGAGAGTTCTCAGAAGAAATAAAATGGCTAGAAAAGATCTTTAAGTGTTTAGTATTCTTAGATATCAGGAAAATGACAATTAAAACTATTTTGAGAATTTATCTTCACAGTGTTAGAAGAGCTATGATAAAAAATACTGCTGTCATTGTGAACAAATATAGATACTTATTCATTGTTGCTGGGATTGCCAATTGGTATAGTCACTATAGAAACCAATGTAGTGATTCCTGAAAATGCTAGAAATATTTCTGCTATATAATCCACCTGTCCCATTCTTGAACATATACTCAAAGGACTCCATGTCATTCTATATAGATACCTTCATCATTCACGTTTTAAGAATCGAGTCCTTATACTTCAATATATATTTGACCTAGTTAAAATTTAGAACTAAAGTATTGAAAGACTTCACTTTTGATTATTCTTCTATCCAATAATTATACACATAAGAATGTGTATTTCCTCTAAGTGCTCTTTTCGGAATCCTTTATAGATAATTATTCAGTTGGCCATGAAAACTATTTCTTTCCAAAATTAAACATCTGTTGTCATTCAACAAAAATAAACTAGAAATAGATGATCTAAAAAATTCATCCAAGTTTGTCTGAACTTGAGGAAAATCAAATCTAAATTACTAAATATTTTGAAAAGCATAGAGTTTTCTGACAGTAAACTGTAATAGGTTACCCTTATTTGGAAAACAAATTACATGATTTAGATTTTTTCTAATTCTATTTCATAGAACTAAAATTGATTTACAACATTATAATTATGTATTTATGTTCAAGGAAATTTCCTGTGTATGTCTCTAGATCAATACCAACTTAATGTAATTTCAAATATCCCTATTATTGCATATTATAATTTAATTGAATTTCTTCACAGTGCTTATAAGTCTACATAAAATTTTAGGTTTAACTGTTTCCCTTAAAATTCATATAAATTACACAGCATAAGTGATTAAATATAGGTAAGCATAAAAGCAGTTGTGATGTTCTAATGTCCTATGGAACTAAGGAAAAGACAACAAGATGTAAAACCTATAGATAACATTTAGGTAACAAAACAGACTTTAGTAATTTATGAGATCAAATATTAGCTTAAAGAAAATATATAATGCAATGACCACTTCAAAGTAGTTATATTATTACATTGAAAATTTTCTTCTCTTCAAAAGATCTTAAGTGAGTAATCAGTTCTTTGGATTTTATGAATGACCATGTACGCACAATTCACATCTCAATCAAGCAGTTACATTTTTGTTAGATTTTACCTCGTGCCAATCCACCCAACTATTATGTATCAAAGGCAAACTCTTCCCACATATTTGTACTGATCTGTGATTTGTTGATTTAGCCATTCTTTTGTCTATTAACCTATTTATTTTTGTAAGCATTAGAGATCAAACTCATGGACTTTATCATGCTAGACAAGTACTTTAACCCTGAGCAACACTCCTTTCTTGTGATTGTGTCCTGATTTCTATAAACCTCGATTAATTTATTTAATCTACAGTAATATATCTATAGAAATAGGTCATCTTCCTTCTTTTCTAAATTTAATTCTTTTATAATTCAACAGCACCATGTAAGTTGGTCACTTTTATATTTCATTCATTGAGTAGAATACATTTTAAGTATATTTTCTTGCAATGGACATTTTAATGTGACAGTTAATTGTTAGGAACTTTACAAAATGTTTAAGGTCAAAAGTTCTTAAACAGAGTGTGAAGTGAAAATAAAATCCACACAGTGGTGGCTTATGCTTTCTTGAAGAGTGGTATGCAAGTTTGTTAATATTGGAGAGATTTTCAAGAAAGTAAACTTTACCTTCTCCTTGAGTGATTTCAGTTGGCTTTCCAGGATGAAAGAAGGAATATTACAATGATAACAAATAAAGATGCATATTGACTATGCTGAAAAAGTATGAGGTTTATTCCCAGATGAGACCAAGTAATATTGGCTAAAAAATTAACATTATATGGAAGTAGTTTGCCAGAATATGAAGTCTAATTTCAATATCTGAGGAAGCTTTATGATTTGAAAACTTTTACAAAGGAATCAAAGCCTGAATTTTCTAAGAGATAAACTACAATATAAACACTTTTAAAGTGTGGATTTTTAGTTGAACATATTTTTCACTTCTATCAAGTTACATTTACGTTAAGAGGAATGGAATTTCTATTAGTATATATGGTTTGACCTAAATCTGCTCAGTGCTCCTTTACTTCACAAGTTTCACTTATTTACAACATTACTTGAATTATATTTTTGAACAAGCAGAATGAGTAAAGCACAAATACACACTGTCATACTGCAATGCCTCTTGATTTTTATTCTTAAAATATTAAAATATTTTTATAATCGTTTATAAATGTTGATTTTATATAATATTTATGGGGTACTTATTTATATATAAGCTTATATTTCCATATGGTAGGATGAGACCATTTGTGTTACTTAAACAAAGATAGTTTCCTAAAAATAGAAGATCATCTTTGAAATGTTGATGCCTAAAAGACAAAATTATGTGGATGAACATACGTAAGCTTCAAATAGCTTTTCTCGTACTAGGCATTTAGCTGTCGTGCAACTGTTAATCAGCAGAAGCCTTAAAACAGCTGCTATCAGATTAATTAGAGGGAATCCAGGAAATAATTCAACTGAATGTAGCATTCATGTAAGTGTGTTGAGGGCAATTAAGAGTAACTATAGTCATTACTGAGACTTCCAGGAAGTGTGCCAAAGGGCTTGAGAGCTATGAAATGCTTTTTATTTCCGAGTTTTATATAATATATTATGTGTGTATGCACATGTGTGTGTGAGAGAGAGAGAGACCGAGACAGAGAGAGAAAGGAGTCATCAGTATATAATATGCAATTATAAATAAGTAAAATTGAAATGTTTGATTTGTGAGGTAAGCCACTTCTCTCTTTAAGCTTGTGTGGTTATAGAAAAACTAGAGCTCTTATCTAGCCTCATTTGAAAAGAAAATGGTGTACTTGAAACAAATATTACAATGAGCCAGGCAAAATTATGTCCCACTTTTTGTGCTACTATTTTTATAGCAAATGAAAAGTGTTTAATAAAAAAAGCAATATTTCATGAAGAACGCACATTTATAATAAGAAAATAAAATTCTTCAAATGATTTCAGTCCTGAAGAAGTTTATGCTTACAGCAGCACAAGCCCGGTTGTTCTGGTCTTCATTATAATTACTACTACACCATAAGATATTATTATTAATATTACTCACAGATTCCTGGCTGGACATCTCTTATTTTCACTTTGCTCATATTCAAACTGCTTTCCTTAGCAAACTTTGTGTGAGGGTACATTCAACAACTACAGGAGGAGGAGGCTGTGGAAGATGGAGCCAGGGATGTGGGTATGAGATGTAGGTTTGACAGAAAAAGAAAACTATAGTTGTTCTTTCATTTTAATTGACAAATTGAAATTATATATACTTACCATGTCAAAGTTCTGTTTTGATAATTATATTCCTTGTAGACTGCCTAACTCAAGCTAATTTACATGTACATTATATCAGGCAATTATCCCTGTTTGTTGTTTTATAAGCTTAAAGCTGAATTTGCAGAGGTTTGTTTGGTTAGTGGTAAGAAAAGAAATTTGGTGTGATTACATTTTACTCTTGAAGTTCTTTAACCTGCTTCAATCTCTCTCTCTCTCTCTCTCTCTCTCTCTCTCTCTCTCTCTCTCTCTCTCTCTC
>NW_004949134.1:1393712-1401678 GCF_000317375.1 Microtus ochrogaster | reverse complement strand
AAGGGTACGCTGTAAAAAAAAAGACTGGCTGACAGATTTCAGTTCTGAAAGCTTGTGCATGCTTTATCAAAGTGGATATTCACTGGAGGAAAAAAAGAAACGTATACTTAAAATTCCATAAAAATGTTGGTTTTGTACCATTTACTCTGCTTTACGAAATGGAATGCAATGAGGAAATAGTTGAAGTGATCGATTAGAGTGTTGCAGGTAGGACAAGGGACAGAGGGGAACTATTATTTCTATTACTGTTTTTCCCTTCATAGATAGCAGGGAGTAATGTCTATACCTGTGGAAGGCAAGAGAAGCTGTCTGGATAAGATTGTTTGTTTAGCTGGTTTGTTTTTAGACAAAGGGTCTTTTCTGTGTATCCCTGGCTAGCCTGGAACTTGCTCTGTAGACCATCCTGACCTCAAAGTCACCGAGATCCTCCTGCTTCTGCCTCCTGAGTGCTGGGAAAGGTTATTTTCTGTTCACAAATTGCTACCATACTTAATGGAATGGATATTTTTGAGAGTTCTTTCTAATATCAAGTCCCTTTATTATCATGTGTCTTTCCCACTACAACTACAAAATTGAACCTTCCTTGGTTATATCTTTCACTAACACCCATGCCCACCATCTTTTTTCTGTCACTCATATCTTGATAACATATACTACCTTCATTCTTGGAGACCCAACATTTGCTTCTTGAAATCTCTGAATTTTATTTTGTTTTAGTTCAATCTCTTAATCTCCACCAGGATGTCTTTCCCTTACATTAACAAGTATTTTACCTTACATTTGTTTAGTTATCATCAAAATAAGCAACCATAGATTATGTACTCTTCAGTTATTTGTGTTGCTAACTCTTTTTTCTCTGAAATAAATGTCCCAGAATTGCCATAAGAACACTATTATTTGCTAGGTGGAAATAAAAGAAACTAAGTATTTTAGGAGTAAGAACCATATCTCAAAATAACCAGCATGCATTCTCATTTGAAAGGTATAGAAACTGAGCTCAGAGGGCTTGCACATCTGGTAAACACTGGAGTGTAGATCTTTGACAATAACTACTGGAAATTAGATCTTACAATTCCCTGTCCACTATACTTTCCAAAACACTCCTAAAAACCCAGGCTTTGAGTTAGAGTATTTGAGCAGCATGAACAAAGATGAGAAATCAGATTTTGAAATCTGAAAATAACAGAAGTTAGTATTCTCCAAAATAGAAATAATCAAATCAAAATTACAGAAAACTACAATGAACATAACCCCTTTAGTATATAATTTATGCTTCACTATCCACCCGAGTCTCAAGGTCAGGTGAAATATGATTTGATGAAAACAATATAGGCTAGTACTTTTTCTGCTAAAGGGATTAAAATGAGTAGTAAAACCAGAACAGTCTTTTGCTGCTGTTGTGATAACCTTTTACTGGCAATTTCCAATGCCAGTAACTAAAACAACCATTTCTGTTCTAAATTCTAAATAAATTATTCATATATAACCAATATTTATGAATATGCAAGTATTAGTTTCAAATGAATATGTATCCATTATTTAAATGTCTTCATAAACATTGACTTATCCATGGAAGTTATTCAGAGAACACAGACATGTAACTAGTTGAGTTTATGCATACTCAGCCACATATGTTAATTTTACTGAAAAATTTATGAAGTTCTTTCAAGTTAATTGAACTTTCAAGAACCTTTTATCTTTTCATCTTACGTGTTTTACCTGTGTATATATTTGTGCACTGTGTGTGTGCAGTGTCTGTGAAAGCCAGAAGAGGACATGAGATTTCCCAGGTTTATAAACAGCTGTGAGTAGCCATGTGGTTGCTGGGAATTGAATCTGTTTCCTCTGGAACAGTAGCAAGTGCTTTTGACCACTGAGTTCTCTCCAGGCCCACAAGAACATTTTGAAACACTGAGTTATAAGTGACTTCAGCATGCATCCTCTCTATAAATCTTATTTTTGTGTTTTGAAGAAAAACACTTAAACTACATCTAATAGATTGTATGAATTCTCAGAACTTTTGTGAATATGAGTGTGCTGTCTTTGACTTCTTTTCTTTTTCTTTGTTGTTGGGACACTCAAGCTTATGTATCACAGTTATTCTCCAACAGAGTCACCACTGAGAATAAAGTCATGGTGAAGTAGAATGTGACAGATATTTTAGCACTTGCAAATGAGAGAAAACCTTAGGTTATATATTTGAAATTAACTTCTTCAATGTAACAAGCATGAAACATGATTTACAATGGAAATATATTTCATATTTTTCTTGTATAATTTTTCTGTTGCTGAACATACATACTTCAGAAAAGCAGATATATGATAAATATTAAGATGTTAAAGATAACGAATAATTTCAGAGGAAAATCATTTCAAATATAATACAAAAATATAAATGAGTGAATATGCTCATAATTTTAAGTTTAAAGTAATCCTATAAATCTTTGATAAATTTTCCTTTTCTTTTATAGAATGTAGAAATAAAAGATTAAAATTCTGCAATAATTTTATTGTTTTAAACTCTAAGATCCAGATATCTGTATGATTTGAAGTGAATCTGGGACACAATTGCAGATAATGTGGGAAGAAATACAATACTCTGATTTCCCAAATGTTTCTCACCAGATAGAACAGTCCTAATGGCTTACCCTGACTTCTTACTTTCCCCATCATATTTATCAATAACTAAGAATATATTGTCATTTTTCTAGCTACAATGTAGAGCTTTATGTATTTTTCTACTTCCATACATCAAGAATAAATATTTTATGATTTTATTATTTGAATAGGATGGCATGTGTGAAGCCTAGAACATAAATCATTTTACTTGGGGGTTATGTGTTATGGAACTAACATAAATACTGTTTTAAAATATGTCTACACAAGGCTCATGAACCTAATATCAGCATTCATGAGGCAAAGTCATGAGAATTTCTATAAATTCAAGGCGTTCTTAGTCCACAGAAGGAATTCTACGCTAGCCATAGCTATATGACTCACTGGTATAAAAATGTTCCAATATAAGATTAAATATATTATTTGCACTTTATGAACAGTTCAGTATGGATGGACTATGTTTTAAGCTATATCTTGCTTTAGGAATTCCTACCATCAGTAGTCTTTAAGTTACCTGCTTACTTGGGCATGGCCTCATACTATTTATGCTGATGTAAAGCGCTCATCTGGCCTCTTTGTTGGCTGTGAGATTCAGTTGCTGTTCCCCATTCCAACAGAGGATTGTGATCTGTGAGTCTGCCCCTGAATGAATAACTCTCTATTATTCTCAATTCTGTGCTAGTGTGGGATTCCTTTTAAGCATCCTTCTTCAATATCCTATAACTTAGAAAAATTATTTTAGGTCTGTTGACTGAGTTTTATGTCCTGCCCAGTTCCCACAGCCTTTAAGTCCCAAAGAAATCACTCAGAGGTCTACATTAATTAAAAACTGATTGACCTAGTATCTCAGGCTTCTTATTAACTCTTGTAACTTATATTAGCCCATAATTCTTGTCTGTGTTAGCCACGTGGCTTGGTACCTTTTTCAGCGAAGCAGTTGCATCTTGTGTCCTCTGCATCTAGGTCACCACTGCAGACTGAAACTCCCTCTTCCCAGAATTCTTGTTGATCCCATTCTACTTTCTGCCTGGTCACCTTACCTATACTTACTACCTGGCTACTGGCCAATCATCATATTATTAAAAATAATACAAGTGACAGGATAAAAAATGATTTTTCCCACATCACTGGTAATAAATTAAGGTAAATATAATCTCATGAAAAATGTATTGATATATACACTGGATAATAATGTGTTGTAATCCAGGCCTGGGCACGTTTTAGCTATAACCTTGGGAAAATTATGTCATTAGTAAACTTTCTGGGGTTCCTGTGAAATTTTGAAATGCACCCCAAAATAACACAGCACATATCAGACAATCAGCAAATGTTCTATTATCCTTCCCCTAATTACCACATATTACAATTACAATGAATTCATGTATAATGAAGAGCCTCACATATGCTTCTTGAACAAAGAAATCATGGGTTACTATGCTATACTGTCAAATTATAATTCACTTGATAATAGCTTTGTAGTACGAAATGAGAGTAAAAGAAAAATCCTAATTACTGGAATACAACATGGCTCACTGAAATAACAATTCATGATAATGTATGGAATTTCATGCCTTTGAAATATTTTTTGCCTTGACAATGCAAAGATGGTTCTGTTTCAATATTTCAATGTGCTTACAATGGCCACTCAAGACTGTTTCTGAATAACAAACAAATGATTGCAATAATCAAAATATAGATGGAACAAATGTAAAAAAGTTAAATCACTTTCTTATTTGGAATTTTTTTGCTAAAGTAATTCTAAATTTATGTTTTCAAATAAAGTGGAAATTTTAAGAGTTGCTCCTGTTGCCTTTTCAAAGTCTAAGGTATAGTTGCATCACAATTGTTTGTTTCTTTTGTCTCATAAAATATTTAGGGAGTTGATTTTCTATATTAAGGAAGAAAATGTAAAGAAATTGTTATCTAGCCAGGGGCATGTTCCCAGTAGATACAGAGCAGAAGTAAAATTAAAATACAGGTGAATCTATAAAGGGAACAATATGTGATTGCTCAATCTGCCAATGAACTATCCTTTCAAGCTTGCTGTTACATGTACTAGTTGTCAAGTATATGGATTTAATTATTAATAAAAAATACTTTTCTCTCATTAGTTCAATAGTTATTTTTCTGGTAATCAAAATGGTGGTTAAATACATTGTTTGCTTTGACAATTTTGGGTAACATGAATATAAAGTTTTCTTAAAAAATAAATTTCTCACATTTGTCTGATTTGTCACAGTTTAAAATCACACTATGTAAATTGATACCTACCAGTAGAAGTTGCTAATAATCCTAACTTTACTTGATTTTTAGTACACATAATATTTAGGAAGAAAGTACAAATCTAATCTCTTCTTGGTGTGAAGAAAGGGGATTAGAAAATTATCAGACAAGTTATTCAGAGCAGTATGTTAGTAAGGCATGCCTCTTTTGAGTCTCAGATGCTTGTTCATTATGATGATATTTCTGTCAAGCAGTGTGTACTGGGAATTTGCTCCTTGAAAATCAATGATTTGAATTACCTTCTAGATTGTTTCTATAGCCTTTTAACTAGTCTCCCTGCTGCTTCTATTGATCTTCTGCGTCTGGCTCTCTGAGCTTCATCTCCTAACACTTCACTTCTTTCTCCAACCTTAATAAACTTTCCACTGCATCTATACACATTTGCTTTGTCATTTTATTCTTCTCCTTCGAGAGGTTGAGTTTCCATGCTCACCTCATGAATAATGCTTGATATTATGATTTGCTTTGCAAACATAACGTGGTAAAATTAACAGTAGTCATTTCTAACCTTAGATCTCTATTGACATCAAATGCTTCCGTTCATTTTCTTGGAACTCTTCCATGACAAGATGATGATTACTTAAGAGATATGTCAGTCAACCATCAGGCATATATAACACCATTTTAGAAGAAGCATTTCTTCCATTAATATATGGTCATTTCTTTCTGTGGTAATATACAAATTAATCTAAAATATAAGAGAAGCTGTGGAAGATCTAAAATTAACAAACTTCTATAATTTTAGGGCTGCATCTTATCAGTAAGAATCTTTAATTTAAAAAATCTGTGTCTTACAGAAGGAGATTGGATCTGGAGGGGTAGGGAGAGAATTGGAAGTGGAGTGGAACTGTGGATAGGAGATGGAGGGAAACAATAATTAGGATATATTGTATGACAAAATAATCTATTTTCAATTAAAATATGCTTGTGTAAATGATTTCCTAATAGATTTTTAAGTTTTATGTGAATAGGTGATTTTGTTTTTGAAATTGTAGCTTAAATGGTATGAAATTTAGAAAAGATGAAGTGCTGCCATTTGATTGAAAGACTACTTTCTTAAGAAATTGAAGATGCAGTTTTTATTGACACTGTCTTATCAGGTGCAGTTTGCTAGTATTCACTATTGACTTTCATATCCGAATTCTTGACAAAAGCTTTGATTCTCATTTTTAAGATTGCCTGTATCTTGAGTGATTTTTAGAGCAAGTGCTCAGAAAGGACAGAAAAGATGTTCTACTGATATGTACATGACAAGTGAAATATCATAACCTTTTAGAAACCTTTATTGAATTTAATTCCAAAAACATTTAAGAAGGTACTAGGAGCAAAATGTGTTATTTATAGTGTTATTATAAGGGCATTCCAAATGTAAAGATATGGTGTCCATGCAGAAGGAACAATGTAGGTTCTTTCTTATTAGATGATTTCCTTCAGGGTTTACAAAGGTTAGTCGATGCACATACAAACATAGGCTACATTCTTTCTAAACTAAATATGTCATGTTGAAATGGCTACATGTGTCCCATTAAATATCATTAGGGTTTCTAAAATTTTCACTTTTCCATATTACTTTTATTTGTATATTTCTGATTTATTGAAGATAAGTGTAAATGTGTGTACATTTTCTCGCAGGTGCCTATGTGTGTGGGAGTGAAATTGTGGTCATTTAGAGATCACAGAAAATGTATGGATGTTACTTCTTACCATTTCACATAGTCTAAGACAAGGTCGTTTATTTTTTTTAACACCATAGATAATAGTCAGTCTGGCCTGTAAGCATCCATAGATTCTTGTTTCTGCCTTGTGTCTCACTTTATGCACACTGCATTTGCATATGAATACTACCATGTTCACCCTTGTCTGTGTTTGTGAATTTGATCTCAGGTCTCCATGCTTGCATAGAATGTACTATATTCATTGGCCTATATCATTACTAATTTTGAGAAAGGGTCCTGTGTAGATAGGTCTGGCCTTGAGCTCCTGATTCTCCTCACACAGAAACTATATTAATTACGAAGCTGTTTAGCTAATTTATCAGGCATGTTTGGGAAATGAACGAGCAGCCTCCACACAAAATGGCACCTATATGCTTGGTGCTAACCCGTGTGGCCAGTCACAAAATTTGTGTTCAAGTGTTATGCCCACTCAGAGTTAGGAGGAAAGTAGCTGAGAGCATGCCTGTTGCTCAGCACCTCTGCCTGGTCAAGCAGCTGCATCTGGTCTTCTAGGTGTGCAAAGGCAGGGAAGCATTGCAAATTCCTGCCGCCATACAAGGAGACACTTCTGGGATGTGCAGAACCCTGCATGGCAGATTTAGATTTTGCTCAGACAGAGAGGATTCATGTGCTCCACCACTGTGCTTCCCAGAATTGAGGTGGTAAGCACTGCTTCCACCCAGCAGTCCCAGAGCTGGTGGTAAATGTAACTCTACCACATTGAAATGGTAAGAAAGGTAAAACCAACATCCAGGTCTGTCATAAGTATACTGCTTACCATTTTGAAATGCTCCTTGTCAGAAAAGGATTTCAGATACACAATAGGACAAATTCTTATATGAAAGACCTCTAAATGAGACACAGTGTGTTTAAAATGTACATAGGCTTAGAAGGGAGAGAGAAAAGAGTATAGAGCATTATAAAAAGAAGTAAAGTCTTTAAAGAGACAGTAAAAGTAATATAAAAGCGTACAGACAGTCATAGATTAAAGGAATATAGAAAAATATGTCATGTAAAGATGGAATATTCACAGAGAGTCTGGATTATGTATATTATTTTGCTGTATTTCATTTTTTTTGACTGTAGAGAGACATTTGATTTTGGGGTCTGATAAGTTAAACCAACCTAAAGGTATCTTGACTTCAAAATTTGAGTCTAAGGATATGTTGCTTTGGAAAAGAGGTTTAGCTTTTGTTTCCACAGAAGATGAGAACCTGTGGATTCCTTCCAGGCTAATATGGTTTGAAGAAACAAGCCCTCCCCAAAAGGTTTCTATACAACATAAAAGTATGTCTCTCAACAAAAATAGGAAGCAGTTTGAAGAAAACAATATCCAAATTACCAACATGTTT